>NC_053027.1:422364168-422494413 GCF_003073215.2 Triticum urartu
GAATTCAAGTATAAAAGGGGTGGAGCAGCTCCGCATTCCAGGCTCGTGGCTCATCAATCTGGCGATCAACATTATAAAGGTGATACGCTCCATTGTGGAGGACTCTGGTGACTATGAAGGGACCTTCCCAAGTAGGAGTGAGTTTGTGTGGTTTCGGTTGATCCACTCGGAGGACCAAGTCTCCTTCTTGGAAGGCTCGACTCTTCACATTTCTGGCATGGAATCAACGCAAGTCTTGCTGATAGATGGTCGATCGGATCATGGCCATTTCTCTTTCTTCTTCCAGGAGGTCGACTGCGTCCTGTCGGGCTTGTTCCGCTTCATCTTCAGAGTAGAACTCGACTCGGGGTGCGTTGTGAAGCAGGTCACTCGGCAAAACTGCTTCGGCTCCGTAGACCAGAAAGAATGGGGTTCTCCCGGTCGATCGGTTCGGGGTTGTCCTCAATCCCCAAAGAACTGATGGAAGCTCGTCGACCCATGCACCTGCTGCGTGCTTGAGATCGAGCATCAATCGAGGTTTCAGTCCTTTGAGAATTAAGCCGTTTGCTCTTTCCGCTTGTCCATTCGACTGGGGTGAGCGACCGAAGCGTAGTCGACTCGTGTGCCCTGAGAGGCGCAAAAGGCTCCGAATTATTCGGAATCGAAGTTTGACCCATTGTTAGTGATGATGCTGTGCGGAACTCCATATCTGAATATCAACTCTCTGATGAAACTGGTAGTAGTGCAAGCATCAAGATTCTTGATAGGCTTAGCTTCAATCCATTTGGTGAACTTGTCGACTGCTACCAGCACATGAGTGAAGCCGCTCCTGCCCATTCTCAGTGGTCCAACCATGTCCAGTCCCCAAACGGCGAAGGGCCAGACGAGTGGAATGGTTTTCAGGGCTGACGCGGGCTTATGCGACATATTGGAGTAAAACTGACATCCTTCACACTTGTCGACTATCTCTTTCACCATTTCATTCGCTCTTGGCCAGTAGAATCCCGCTCGGTATGCTTTAGCCACAATGGTCCGAGAGGACGCATGATGACCACAGGTCCCCAAGTGGATATCATCAAGGATCATCTGACCTTCTTCTGGTGTTATACACTTCTGACTGACTCCAGTCGCGCTTTCTCTATACAACTGTCCCTTTATGACTGTAAAGGCCTTGGATCGACAGACGATCTGTCGAGCCTCTTCTTCGTCCTCTGGGAATTCTTTCCTTAGGATGTACGCGATGTACGGTATTGTCCAGTCGGGAGTGATGACCAAGACTTCCATGATCAGGTCGACCACAGCTGGAACTTCAACTTCAGTCGGATCCGTGGCACTTTTTGGCTGCGGGGCCTCTTCAGTGAAGCGATCCTCCTGAACTGATGGTGTGTGGATGTGTTCCAAAAAAACATTGCTGGGAATGGCTTCTCTTTTGAAACCTATTTTTGCCAAATCATTAGCTGCTTGATTTTTCAGTCGGGGTATGTGATGAAGTTCTAACCCCTTGAATTTCTTCTCCAGCTTTCTCACTGCATTGCAATAACCAGTCATGGCTGAACTTCTGATGTCCCACTCCTTCATCGCCTGATTAACCACCAAATCTGAGTCGCCATAGACCATGAGGCGACGGACGTCGAGTGAAATGGCCATGCGTAGCCCATATAAAAGTGCTTCATATTCTGCCTCATTATTGGAGGAATCAAAGTGGATTTGAAGAACATATCTGAGCTTATCTCCTCGGGGGGGAGACCAATACCACCCCGGCACCGGAACCATTCAGCATTTTGGAACCATCGAAGAACATGGTCCAATGCTCCGAGTGAACCTGAGTCGGCAGTTGCTGTTCAATCCACTCGGCGACGAAATCTGCTATTGCCTGGGACTTGATAGCTTTCTTTGCCTCAAACTTGATATCTAGAGGAAGGAGTTCGATCGCCCAATTTGCCACTCGACCAGTTGCATCTCTGTTATGCAGGATCTCTGACAATAGAGCGTCGCTGACGACTGTAATGGAATGATCAGAGAAGTAGTGAGCAACCTTCTTTGTGGTCATATAAATCCCATATACAAGCTTCTGATAATGAGGATATCTTTGCTTCGACGGGGTCAAAACTTCAGAAATATAATATACTGGGCGCTGAACTTTGAAGGCTTTTCCTTCTTCTTCCCGCTCGACCGTAAGTACCGTACTGATGACTTGTCTCGTGGCTGCGATGTAAAGCAGCAAAGGTTCTTTGTTGATTGGGGCAGCAAGCACCAGCTGGGTGGAGAGCAGAGCTTTGAGCTCTGCAAACGCTGCATCAGCTTTAGGAGTCCACTTGAACTTGTCGGACTTCTTCATCAATCGGTAAAGAGGCAATGTCTTTTCACCAAGACGAGAGATGAATCGACTTAAAGCGGCCAAGCAACCAGTAAGCTTCTGGACGTCGTGCACTCAGACAGGACTTTCCATTCAGAGTATAGTACCGACTTTTTCTAGATTGGCGTCGATTCCCTGTTCGGAAACGAGAAAACCGAGTAGCTTTCCGCCGGGAACTCCGAATGTGCACTTTGATGGATTAAGCTTGATATCATACCTCATGAGGTTGGCAAAGGTTTCAGCAAGGTCAGTCAGCAGGTCGGAACCCTTCCGTGACTTGATCACAATATCATCCATGTATGCTTCCACATTTCGACTGATTTGAGTGAGCAAACACTTCTGAATCATCCTCATGAATGTGGCTTCGGCATTCTTGAGGCCGAACGGCATGGTAACATAACAGAAGCACCCGAATGGAGTGATGAAAGCTGTTTTGATCTCGTCAGGTCCATACAGACGGATCTGATGGTACCCGGAATAGGCGTCTAAAAAAGACAGTCGCTCACATCCCGCAGTCGAGTCGACTATCTGGTCGATGCGGGGGAGAGGAAAATGATCTTTCGGGTAGGCCCGATTGATATGTTTAAAGTCAATGCACATGCGAAGTGACTTGTCCTTCTTCGGGACCATGACAACATTGGCGAGCCACTCGGAGTGGTAGATCTCTCGGATGAACTCTGCTGCTAAGAGCCGAGCCACCTCCTCACCAATAGCCTTTCTCTTCTGGACGGCGGACCGTCGGAGATGTTCTTTGACAGGTTTTACTTTTGAGTCGACTCGTAGGCGGTGCTCAGCCAGCCCCCTGGGAACACCCGACATGTCAGAAGGCTTCCATGCGAAAATGTCCCGTTTCTCATGGAGGAACTGGATGAGCGCTTCTTCCTATTTGGAGTCGAGTGTTGTTGAGATATGAGTCGGAGCAGCACTGGGATCGATCGGGTGAATGTGAGCCGGCTTCGTTTCGCTAGACGACTGAAAAGCTGATTCTGTAGTGGGCTTCTTGGCTCGCAACAAATCACTTGGGTCTGCAGTCTTCTGGTATTCCTGCAGCTCCACCACTGCCATCTGAGCATCAGCGATCTTCGAACCTTTCTGAAAACACTCTTCTGCTTTCTTCCGATTGCCCATAACAGTGATCACACCTTTGGGACCAGGCATCTTCAATTTAAGATACACATAACATGGTCGAGCCATGAAGCGTGCATAAGCCGGCCTGCCCAAAATAGCGTGATAAGCACTCTGGAAATCTACAACTTCGAACGTCAACTTTTCTTTGCGGTAATTCTTGGAATCACCGAAAACCACATCAAGAGCAATCTGGCCGAGTGACTCAGCCTTCTTTCCAGGAATGACTCCATGAAAACTCATGTTGCTGGTACTGAGTCTGGACATCGGAATGCCCATCCCTTTCAACGTCTCAGCATACAGTATGTTCAAACCACTGCCACCATCCATCAAGACTTTGGTCAGTCGAGTTCCTTCAACAACTGGGTCGACCACCAAAGCTTGCCTCCCAGGGGTGGCAATGTGCGTCGGGTGATCGGACTGGTCGAATGTGATGGCAGTCTGAGACCACTTCAGATAACTGGGTGTTGCCGGAGCAACCATATTCACCTCATGGTTGATAACTTTCAGTCGACTTTTGCTTTCAACATCAGCAAAAATCATCAGGGTGGAATTGACCTGGGGGTATCCATCATCACTGTCTTCCTTGTCCTCAACTTTGTCCGACTCCTTTTCCTTATCTTTGGGCTGCTTGCCCTGGAACTGTTGGATCAAGAGCCGACACTGTCGAGTGGTATGTCTCGGGTAAATGAACTTACCCTCTTCATCTTTCTTGGTGTGGATGTGACATGGCAAATCCAACACATCATTTCCGTCTTGTTCTTTAACTTTCTTGGGGTTCCAAGGTCCTTTCGGTTTCCCCTTAAACTTTCCTTGAGTTACAGCCAAGGCTTCCCCAGGAGCAGCTGGCTCGGCTTTCCGCTTCTGTTTCCGATTGGAATTTCCTCCTCCGATTTCTGGAGCGACTGACTTGAGCTTGCCACTCCCGAGTCGATCCTCATCTTCACCATTAGCATACTTGGTGGCAATCTCCATCATCCGATTCAGAGACATGTCTCCGGTTCGACCGAATTTCAGATTCAGTTCTCTGTACTTGACGCCTTCTTTGAAGGCACAGACTGCTTGGTGGTCAGGCACATTCTCTACCGTGTGATGTAACGTGATCCATCTCTGGATGTAATCCCTCAAAGTTTCATTCGGCTTCTACACGCAAGACCGCAGTTCCGTCAGCCCTGCCGGTCGCTTGCATGTTCCTTCAAATGTGGTGACAAACACTCGGGCGAGATCTTCCCAAGTGTAAATGCTGCTGGGTGCTAACTGATTCAGCCACGCTCTGGCCAAGCCCTCCAACATGAGAGGCAGGTGCTTCATGGCCACTTCATCATTGCCACCGCCAATCTGGACGGCCACTCGGTAGTCTTCAAGCCAAGTATCGGGCTTGGACTCACCAGTGAACTTACTGACTCCAGTCGCCAACCTGAAGTTGGGAGGAATCACAGCGGCCCTGATGGCTCTACTAAAGCACTCTGGCCCCGAAACATGTACTCTGCTGCTGGTAGGTGCATCTCTGTCGTGACCTTCTCGGTGAGCTCTGTTCCTGTCGACCAAACCTTGAACGAGAATGGATCTCGCATCAAAGCCTGGTTCCCTGGGGTCGACTGGAATCCTTCGCCCAACACTATGAGGGCGCCTGTCATCCTGCTGTCGAGGCACATACGACCCGCTCCTCGGGGGAGGGGTGGGCACTCGACGTCGATCGTCACGATCGAATCGGTGATCATAATGCTCACGGTTCCTGTACTGATTACGCCGGTCCCCACGTCCCTCATGCCTCGGGGGCGATCCTGGGCTATGAGCTGACTGGACTGTGTCTGCAGCAATGGATCTGCTATGAATCCTGTTCCGCGACTGAGAAACAGCGGAGTTCTGGTCTCCAGCTGCCCGGAGTAACGCTCTGATCTGCAACAAGCCTCTGCCGGCCTCCGACTGGGAAGGCTGAATCGACTCTGCTATACGGGTTGCAGCTGCTAAATTCTGAATCGGAGTTTGATATACCTGCGGGGGCGGAAAGAGCTAACGTCGACTGGATTCTGGAACCCGTTGTCGCGCATGCTCGTCGAGTGCTCGCTGGAGGTTCTCCAGTCGAGTGCGCTCGGCCAAGTTTGCCAGGCGCGCGTCCTCCAAGGCACGAGCCTCGGGGGTTTCTCCAACGATAGGAGTGTGCAGTGCATCCATGTTCCGGCGACGAAGTTCTTCTCTCTGCAGCGATGTGAGAGGCTCGGGGAGATATTCCTCATGGGGACGCGACGGGTCGCCTCCACCCGCGCCTCCGTCGATGCGGGGAAAACCGGGAGGACTGGGCGGTCCATCGACCATCAGAACCTCCGCCGCGGGATCACTGCTGTCGCACTCGGATGCGGTCTCTGCGGAGCCAGTCGATAGGTCGAACAGGCTGTAGAGGGATTCGTCGGGCTCGACCGCCGCGACTTGAGGGGTGGCCGACTGGTGTGCCACCGCGTGTCTCACCCATCGCTGAAGTCTCGACCGACCGGAGCGCTTGCGCCGGTGGGAAACAGGGAGGGAGGACAACACATGAACCGACCGATAATGGGTCGACGGTTGCCGCAAGAGGACGCCGCGGACGCACGCACGAAAGTGCATTGCCCCACGGACAGGGAGTGCGTCCACGTCGAGCGGAGCCTCCTGAAGCCAAGCGGAGTCGTCGGCGATGAACGTGAGCGCGCCGAGACGGATCTCGCGGCCCTCCACCAAAACTCCGCCAGAAACCATGATGATTTGGATCAGAAAAGATCGCAACTCCTCCAACAAATCGCTAAAACACCTGCCCCACGGTGGGCGCCAACTGTCGTGGTTCTAAGTCTGACAGCAATGTAGGGGGGTAGGTATGGAGAGGCAAGATCTTAGCTATGGAGTAGTTGTAAGCACACGAGGTTTACGAGTTCAGACCCTTCTCGGAGGAAGTAATAGCCCTACGTCTCGGAGCCCGGAGGCGGTCGACTGGATTATGCGTGTATGAGTTACAGGGGTGCGAACCCTTTACACTGAGGAGGGGGGGTGGCTTATATAGAGTTCGCCGGACCCCTCCGGCCCTCAGTTGTGCAGGGTTTTAAATACATTAAGGTCGGGCGTTACTGGTAGTGCCCCTAATAAAGTGCTATGATGACCATAAAAGCTACTTAATAACCGACCGTTAGCGTGCGGAGTGCCTTTAGGTCTCCTGGCCGTCGAGTGGTAGGATCTTGGTCGAGTGATTGCTTCTTGGTCGAGTGTCTTCGAGTCTGTCGAGTGGAACACCTCCAAGTCGATTGAAAGGTGATTTCTTCTAGAGATGTCCTTGAGTAGGGCAGTTGGGACAGGTCCATGACCCTACCCTAGGTGCATAGCTTCATCAAGCGGTTTAAGAGCAGTTTTGAAAACCGTTTTTTCTTTGCGCAAAAAACGTGAATCGTATTTTCGATCGCATTTCTAAACCGTTTATCGGAATGAGGCATATAATATGGCATTGGAAAGATGCTGCAAAACCACTCCTTCCACAGGTTTAAAGTTTTCTCTAATTCCCTATGGTTAAAGAGTAATTTGAAAAAATGTAAAATTTCGTAAACCGAACAGCTGAGTTCATTTTTTCAATGTCATTTCTAAATGGCTAATCCAATGGAGGCATATGATACGGCGTTGGAAAGCTTATGAAAATGCGCTACTTTTTCATCTTGAAAGTTTTTTTCTAATTTTGAATGGTTTAAGAGTAATTTAGAAAATGGTCTAAGTTCTACCAAGTTCGTATTTTCGAGCTAATTTTTTAACCGTGCGTCCGAATGCAGCAAATGATATGGCGTTGGAAAGCTTGAAGAAATGCGAAACTTTTTTATATGTATTGTTTCTCCTAATTCATTACGGTTTTATGTCAGTTTTGAAAATGGTTAAAAGCGTATTTTTGCCGTAATTTCTACATAGTTTATCGGAATGGGGCAAATAATATACCGCTGAAAAGCTATGAAAAATGCAAAACTTTTTCATGTTGATGGTTTTCTCTGAATCCTGGCCGTTTTCAAGTAATTTCAAAAATGGCGGTATCATTCGTTCTGCCTTTATCGCGAAACAGATTCTTCGAAAATGCACCGCGTGAAGAACCTGAACTTCTCGGCGCGTGTACCTGAACTTCACTCTGTTTTTCACGTGATTTTTTTGCTCGTAGGTCTCCATCCACTGCTCGTAACTCTCCATCCATTCACCGGAATTGAGCAGGTGATATACCGATGGAAAGCTTCTGTAAGCACGTAAGTTTCTCGTGTTGATCATCTTTTCATACTCGCGACGATTTTAAAAGTTTTTCATCTCAAATTCATTCACTATAGAAGTCGAACTTCCTGCTGTTTTCACATTGAACTTCCGTGACGTATTTTCATTTGTAATTTTCTCATCCATTTTCGTCAGTGTTACACAAATGATATTCTTTTTGTACAAACCTCTCTCACAATATATTTTTTAACTTTCTCCGACCGAGGACATGAAACTTACACAAATGATATTCCTGTCGTTTTGAAGTAAATTAGAGAAATGACGAGGTCATGATTTCTGCCTTCATTGCGAATGGAAGCGCACTGCGTGAAGTAGTTGAACTTCTCGGACATGTCTCCTTGAACCTCACTCTGTTTTTGACGTGTTGTTTTTTGCACTGCGTGAAGTAGTTGAACTTCTGGGGCATCTCTGTTTGAACTTCACTTCGTTTCACTTTATTGTTTTTTGTATGAAATACACACCATGTAGTACGTGAACTTCCGGTTGTTATCACTTTTGAACTTCTCTCTGGTTTGAGAGAATTATTTTAAAACACAAAAAACAACATATTTTTTAATGTATTTTTGGACATCTAAATACACGGTGATCCTCTGTCACCGTAATTTTTTGAACTTTTCCTTGCCGAGCACTTGAACTTCTAGCAACTATTTTTTCGGTTATGAGTTGTTTTTAAAAGTGCAAAAATGGCGTTGTGTTTTTTTATTTTTTTGAACAGGTAAATCCTAGGTTTTAATAAACTCTGAACTTCTCTGTTATTTCAATTTGAACTTCACCTTTTTATATTTTTGAGTAAAGAATTGTATTCGATTTTATACGGAAAAAACCGAACATGGAAATACAAGGTGAACCTCTCTCGCAAGAATTTTTGAACTTCTCCGGACAGAGCACTTGAACTTCTAGCAAAAAGTTTTTAGCCTTTGCTTTTTCATTATTTTTTAATACAAAATGCACACCGTGTAGTACGTGAAGTTCTGGTAGTTATCAATCTGAACTTCTCTCGGTTACGTGAAAATATCTGAGTTTTTTCAATTTGTTGGTTTATCATTTAGTAACGAGGAAAATCTGGGTTCTTCATATACATTGAACTATTCTATTTTTAAAAAGTGAACTTCTTGGTTTTTACAATTTGGACTTCTTGGTGTTATTCATTTGTAACGGAAAAATGGGGTAATATGTATTTTATAGAGTTTTTCAAGTGCTCTGTTATTTTTAATATGACCTTTGATTTTTTCTAACGTGTAAAGTATGTTTTTTGTTACATTTTTTGAGTTTATCTGTGATATAATTTTAATTTTTTTGTCATCGCTTTTCAATAATGGGAAAATCCATGGGAGAATTTTTTTGAACACCCATAACATTTTCTTTGAACTCTCCAATTTATAGACATTGAGCCGCTCTAACTTTCGTTATTTCGAATAGATCATATTGTTAGAAACATTGAACTTCTTCGTTATTTCAAATATATCTTATTGGTCTTATTCTTTAGTAACCAAAAAACTGAGTTTTTTCAAATAAATATCAAACGCTCTGCTTTTTAAAGTTGAACTTCTTTGGTTTTATTATTTAGTAAAGAGAAAAAACTGAGTTTTTAATATGCATTGAACTACTCTGTTTTTAAAATTGAACTTCGTGGTTTTAATCTTTAGTATCGGGGAAACTGTAAGTTTTTACAAACATCAAACAACTTCATTTTTTTAATTAGGACGTTTTGTTGTTATTCATTTTTATAAAGGAAAAGTCCTTGTTATGTTATAAACATCGAACCACTCACTTATTTAAATTTGAACTTCCATATCTTTTTAGACTTTGACTTTTTATTCCTTTTTCGTATATGAAACACACTCCACGTAGGAGGAACTAATTTCAGATAGAGCGTTTTTGTTTCAAATTTGTAATGGAATGAGAAAATTATTTTAAAACACCCAACATTTTTTATCTACCCATTTTACTTAAATCTGAACATCTAGGGTTAACATTTTATCAGTGAGGGTTCTTTTTCTTCTTGGTTTATAAAGATCGAACTTCTCCATTATTTTAAATTGAACTTACTACCTTTTATTTTAGTAACTTGAAATATCTGAGTTTTATATAAACATTGAATCGCTCGGCTATTTTGATTTGAACTTCTACATTTTTTTAGAAATGCAGGAAATACAGTCAACATCTTCGTTTTATTCTTTAGTAATGAGAAATCATCTGAGTTTTTCTTAACCTTCGAACTTCTCTCTTATTTTAATTAGAACTTCTTAGAAAAATATGGTTTTAAATAAATAAACAATTTTCTAGAATTTGCATGTAGACCATCATCAAAGAAGAACATATATAGTTGACAATGTACTACGCTACCATAGTTCTGAAAGATTAAATGAGACGTTGCAATCAAGATAGCCATCCTATTTTTCCTATGAATATTCTTTAATTTATTCTTACAAAAATTGTTATAAGTGGAGTGTATGGGTATGTACAATGATACAAGTCACCTTTGTAAAGTTTACAACAATACAAGCCTGTTGTCCCGAAGAAACATATAATATTGTAATTTCACCTCTCATAGACATGCACCTTTTTATTGGAACTAAACATGCACTTTGTTTAGTCAACATGAAACATGTTTCTAGATTAACCACATTTTTTGTCAGTGTGTTTGAACATCTGTTTCTCTCTGTATACAAGAAATACAATAATTTTCCTGGTATTTTTACTTCTTCGCACAAGCAAAGTACAATGTTACAATGAAATAAAATAATTTTTTAAGGGACTACTACAATCCACCTCCCAAAACAACACCTAGACTTGGGGGATTTATTCCTCTGTTGTTTCTAGTATGGCCTTCGAACATGGTTACAATAGTCAGTGGCTTGGTGACTGGAACTTCTAAAGAACAAATAAAAGAAACGATGTATGTGAAACACTCCAACAAGTGTTAAATTTTTCCAACAATAATAAAGGTGAACTTCATGTTTTTCTGTTTTGAACTTGTATTATAGTTTCATCATGTTTTGGCTGGAAAGTAACTGAAAGAAGAAGAAGAAACGAACAGCAAAACCAAAATCTGAACACAAATAAGAAGAAAACAAAGATGTGAACTAGCGGTTCAACTAGCACGAGCAAAAAGTCTGGCCGTGCATTTTTCTGAACTTTTTATGCAAGAACTCTGATTTTTTCACACCATGATCTTCCTGAACTTCAATTTTCCTCGATGAATCAATGGGTCGGGAGGCCCTTGCGGACGGCAACTACACCGTTGGGTGTCGAAACCGTCTTGGGGAACGACGTTGGAGCAGCGCAGGGCGGTTGGGGACAGCTATATCGGCAGGATTGGGGAGCTCATCATCCGCTATCGGTGGCATCTCATTGCAGTGATGGGGGAGATGGACTCATCGTGCTTCGCCAGCAGCTTCGTAGGGAGACGGCGAGGAGTGGAGAGGGCGGCGGCCGTTGCCGCGATGTGTCGCCAGTAGCGCATCGGGGAGGTGTCCCGCATCGGTGGGCTTAACTCTGGACTGGGAGGATACACGTGGTGGGTCATGGCCGGGCAGCTGGGCGGCAGCCGTGGAGCGGGGTGGATGGCGAGCCAGCGGCCGGGGAGCGAGACGGCCGTCGAGCACCGGGGCGGCGAGATCTAGGTGCGGCGCCCAGTGTGTTGCCCGTGTCGGGGTGGGAGGAGGAAGGTGCATGGCCGGGGAGGAGCGTCGGCGGATCCAGAGCCAAACGGCGGCGGTTGCGCGACGGAGGTGGAGGGAGTGGCCTCGCGCCGTAGGAGGCGGCGGGCGGGATCCAGAGCCTGGCGGCGGCGCGTAGGATAGGGAAGGAGGAAGCAGCGCAGCGACCGGATCCATGGGCGAAGGTGGTGCGCTGGCTGGATCTGCGGGCGGAGGCGGCGCGCTGGCCGGATCCGCGGGCGGAGGCGGCGCAGCGGCCTGTTCCAGGGCCAAAGGTGGCGCGGCGACTGGTTTAGGGGGCAGGGCGGTCGACGCGGGTGGCGAAAGAAGGTGGACGCAGGTGGGGAAGGTGCTAGCGGGGGGAGGGGGCGGCGGCGCGGCGGAGAAGGCAGGGTGGCGGCACGTCAGAAGGAGGCGGGAGTGAGGGCGGCGCGCCGGGAGGAGGCCGCGGAAGGATCGGGGGAAGGTCGTGGGGTGGATCGTGGGAAGGTTTTGGGGAGGAGGTGGGTCGGGCCGTCGGGGTGGGCTGGGTTTTTTTTAATTCGGGAACACCTAATCAGACTCTATATAGGGCGTTGTGATCCAAATAACTATTTATATATATATATAGTGATACTATTCATCATCCAGGGTGCAAAATTATTTATTCTTCACCCGAGGTAATCTTAGGATTATTTTATAATTAAATTACGTTTGGAATTCAAATAGTTACATTCATATTGATTCACTATGTAAAATTTGACACAAGAAAATAAAAATATAGGTCATAAGACAAGAAAATTTGCAATTTATGTGTATTTTACACTATGTTTTTACGTTTGTAATTTTACATAATATAAAATATTTTTTACGACGATTATATATTTTCTTACGGTCTCTTTTTATGTCGGAAATAAGACAAAACTTACGGAACGTAAAATTACGGTGCATAGATGGTAAAATAGAGAGGGGTGAAGAATAACTATTCCTCATCCAGGGTGACGAATAGCGCGACCCTATATATATATGGTGGGTCTATTATGATAACACCTCTTATGACCTTATTCTAATAACACCTACCCCTTATTCTGATAACACTTTCGCGAAGACCAACGAACCGAACCCCTCCCCCACTTAATCCACCTTCCGCCGGTCAACCCCCACCTCTCTCGCATGATTCCCCCACCCTGCCCCATTGCCTCCTCCCACTCCCAGCCAGCGCGCCTCCCCTCCCCACCCACGATCCACCTTCTTCCTACTCCTCCTCCCGCCCGGAGCCGCCCCGCCTACTCCTCCTCCCGCTCGACGCCGCCCCGCTTACTCCTCCTCCCGCCCGGCGCTGCCTCGCGACTTCCCGTCGCTGGATCCAGGTCGCGGCAACCGATCGAGGCCACGCCGGTGCTGAATCCAAGGTGCGGCGAGCCCCCCGCAACGCCCCGGCGCCAGATCCAAGCCGGGTTGACCCGCCGCCGGAGACAGGCTGCGACGGCCCCCTGCGTCGTCCTGGTGCCACATGCAGGAGGAGGGGTGCTCCACATCTCGACCTCCGACGCGGCCCTGTGGCCTCCTCCCCAACGCACATTCGACTAGTGGCAGTGCGGCGCGTGCGACTGTGCAGTCCGCGGCTCGTGGGTGGCAGCTCGCAAGAACCCGCTCCGGCCGCCTCGAGCCCTGGCACAGCCATCAGCACCCTCTCACTGGCCATCTGCGCGAGCACCTCGGGTGTCAGAGGCGCGCATGGACCCACCACGGCTTTCTTCTCCAGCTTGCCCTGTCGCAGTGCGGCCTGATGCGGCTCGCAGTCCAGCACTCCACCACTTGTAGATCGGCTCACCGGCGTGCACGGGGTTGTGCTCAACTACATCACTGCCCCCCTGTTTTGTGGTTCGTCTCATGAGGCAGTGTACTTCGGTAGGATCCGTTCTGCATCTTTTTCTAGCAGTGCACTGAAGTTCACTTTACTGCAGCCCACATCTCCAGAGAGGGCAGCTCGCGGCCCGCCGGCGTGCAGTTTCGGTAACTGTTGTTTGCAGGATTATTTCCCTGAGCTAGCATTTTCCGGTGAGCATGTGCAGTACGATGGCGGGTGTCTGCAGTGCGGACGGTGAGCATGTGCAGTGCGGACAGTGAGAACATGCGGTACGATGGCCTCCTCTGCAGTCCAGCGACCATCGCCGTGCAGCTCGGCCACGCAAGTGATGTGGTACACTTGCAAAAAATTGCAGTTGTTGCTTGCAGGTAGTGTATGCTGCTTCGGGTGAGCTCGGCTCCTTGTAGTCCGCCGGCGCGTCCGTGCAGTGCGGCCCATGCATGTTTGCATTCTGTGGTGCGTGGGAAGCATCTCGCAAAAGGTCTCATGGAGTTATTTTGCCCCCCCCCCCGTGCAGCTCGGTTGCCGCCTCCATGCAGTTCGGTTGACTCATTGATGCAGTAGGTCACCGGTGTGTGCGTGCAGGTCAGTGCGAGCAGGTGGGCAAATCAGTTCTGCCGGGCGGCACTGCGCCATGGTAGTTTAGTGTGTCTGTGTGTTTTTTTCATATTATTTTGGCCATGTCAGTTCACCTGAAAACAAAAACAAGATTTTTATAAAAACTATTGCATGACGCTTACAAAAACGCCATAGAAAAAAATGTTAATTCACTCTATCGTGTTCGTGAACAGAAACCAAAACATCTTGATGAGGTTCACTTCTTATTAGATGTAGTTCCCTCGTTCAGTTCCTGCGGCCCACTCGTTAGAAAAAAAGGCAAAAGAAACAATTTTTTACAAAAATACAAAAGAAATCAAGAAACTCGTTTGCATGTGTGATGCAGTGCGGTTTTCAGTCCGAAGCAGTGCATTGTTTTGTCTGATGCAGTGCACACGTCGATTTTGGTGTTGCGAAAAACAGAGTGTCCGCATTTCGGTAAATTTAAAACTGCTCTTAAATCGCAAGGAATTAGAGAGAGTGTTCTACATGAAAAAGTTGCGTCTCGTTGATATAT
This sequence comes from Triticum urartu, assembly GCF_003073215.2. Lineage (NCBI taxonomy): Eukaryota > Viridiplantae > Streptophyta > Magnoliopsida > Poales > Poaceae > Triticum > Triticum urartu. Next base: position 422,378,511 of record NC_053027.1, read on the forward strand.
TTCCAACGGGATATCATTTGAATCATTTCGACAACCGGTTTGTAAAAAATTTGCGAAAAACGACCGCTGCCACAAGTTGTCCGCCGCACGATTTTCAAAATTAACTTAAAACCGTAAGGAATCTGAAAACCATTTCAACATATCAAAGTTGCGCCTCGTTCATAGCTTTTCAATGATATATTACACGCCTCGTTTCGACAAACGGTTAAAAAACTGGAGAGAAAACAATACCGAAAATTTGAATTTAAAAAAAACAGAATTCCACGATTTAGTAAATTTGAAACTGCTCTTAAACCGTAACGAATTAGAGAAATAAATAGATATGAAAAAGATGTGCCTCGACGATATCTATCCAACGGTGTATCATTTGCTTCATTCCGACGAGCGGTTTAGAAAAAAATGCGAAAAAACACTCGCTGCCACTCGTCGTGGGCCGCACCATTTTCAAAATTGCTCTTAAACCATGAGGAATCTCGGAAAGTGTTCAACATGTAGAAATTGCGCCTAATCCATAGATTTTCAACAATATATTACACGCCTCGTTCTGACAAACGGTTAAAAAACTAGAGCGAAAACAGTACCAGAAAAAACACTGCGTGCAGTTTTTTGCCACGGGAAGTTCACTCGCCTCAGTACTGCAGCACACTTGGTTCAAACAATGACGTGCACTTGCATTGAGCGTGCAGTGCGGAAGTGTTATCAGAATAGTTATTCTTATAATATTATCAGAATAGACTGGCTGATTCCAAACATATACAACATGAAACTATAACTGATGATGTATCTAATAACACACATTTTGTATTTTAAATGTGCATATTTTTGTCTATAAATATGGGCAAAGTTTGTAATGTTTGACTTTTGAAAAACTCTATGCACTACATTATGAAACGAAGGGAGTAACAATTACCATAAGCGGTTCGTTCAAAGCACCCTTTGGCGGCTTGCCTGTGCACCCAACCGCCCTAGGGTCTCTTGTGCCTCCCGCCGGCACCACCGGCGGTCTACCTCATCTTCTGTGGTCTTAGGGCCATGAAGGCGCGGTCGATCCCGGCCTTTGCCGGCGGGAGGGCTCCATTTTTTGATACTCTTTTGAGTTTTTTAGGGTTTGTGTCCTGCTTGGAGAGATGAGGCGGTGATGGCGTTAGCTCTTTGAAGATGGAATAAGATTCTCCCCGTCTAGCCCCCATCCCGATAGTGTTTCTAGCATCGTCGGGGGGCGTGTGGAGGTTTTTCTCTGGCGGATCTCGCGGGATTCGGTCGGTGTTTGTCTTCGGTGGATCCACATGGATCCGGTCTTCGCTCAGTCTATGTTCATGTGTCTACAGGTTGGATCCTTTCAATCTACGCTTCTCTTCATCGACGGCGGTTGTTGTTCTGGTGCGTTGGTCCTATGGGGCCTTAGCACGATGACTTTCCGACTGTCTAGTACAATAAGGTTTTCCCGGCTCCAATGAGGGAGGGGTGATGACAGCGGCGCGCCTTCGACCCGCTCCAATGCTTCTAGTGTTCGCTATGTGGTCTGTGGACCTGTATGTATTTTTTACTTCTGGTGTTCTTTGTACTATCTTGACAGTTGATGAATAGACCAGAAGTTTTTCCAGGGCTATGAGTTTAATATATTACCTCCTTCCCAAATTAGTTGTTTTAAATTTGTGATGTATCTAAGAACAACCAATCTGCATATCTTCATTTTGGAGAACTGAACATCTATTTTTTCTCCGCTACACCAAAATCAATGGCCATCTGCTTGATGTCCTAAAAGTATGGAGGTCGCCGCGTCACTCTTCACGAGCGACTTGAGTGACGACCAGCCTTGCCACCGCCGGCCTTACCTTCCTCTCCTCCTTGCAGCCTCCAGATAGGGCCGGAGGGCAAGCCCTCAAGGCTCTCAAGGACGGCTGCGAGGGGGGAGGGCTTCGTCCTTCGCCAGATAGTGGCGCGACCGTGGGCTTCCTCGGAGGTGCGATTGCGAGGCGGCGGTGTGAAGGCATGGTTGAGGCGTGACGGTGGGCGTGCTCGAGCCAGGTGTAGTGCTTTGGTTGGGAGGCACAGCGTCGTTTTGGCGGCCGGTGCACTCCTGATCTAGCTGCGGCTACACTTCGCATGGGCCCGCATCAGCAGTGGGGATTTGCTTTTCGTGCTCTAGATCTGGCCATGTTGGCCCGTGGGCCGACGGGCATGGGCAGAGCTCTTTTCGGGAAAGTGGTAGTCGACGGTGTTGTGCTTTGCCGTCGGTGTTGGTCTGAGTAGTGACCACCCCGTCCTGCGGCAATGGCCCCATTATAGATTGCGGTGGCCATTCGATAAGTCTTCGTAAGAGTTCTCCCTTCAGACCAAATGGTTGTATTCGGTAGTGAGATGTAAACAATGAATGCTGGTTTGACGCAAAGGGTATGGCGGTGCAGCGGCGACTGTCGCAAATCGCATGTACATGCTGGTATAGCAGAAAGGTGGTGGCGGCAACATTCTAGTGACTATGATGGGGTGCTACTTGAGCACCCAGTCTCGAGCTCCGGGGTGAAAACCTAAGTCTGACCGAGCTGGTATACCTGACAATGCCGATATTTTTGCATTGGTACCTTGTTGAAGTCATTGCTCGGATATGCTCGGACTGACTCTTCAGAGTGAAAATCTAGAATCCAGCTTTTGGTGGTTAGATCCGGTGACAACGATGCTTAAGCGTCGCTCCCTTCCTGAAGGCTTTGATGTTGAAGAACATCGTCATCCTTCTAGTTGTTGGGGAACGTAGTAATTTCAAAAAAATTCTTACGCACACACAAGATCATGGTGATGCATAGCAACGAGAGGGGAGAGTATGTCTACGTACCCTCATAGACCGAAAGCGGAAGCGTTTATCAATGCGGTTGATGTAGTCGTACACCTTCACGATCCATCCCGATCCAGTACCGAACGTACGACACCTCCGCGTTCAGCACACGTTCAGCTTGATGACGTCCTCGCCTTCTTGATCCAGCAAGACGGGCGAAGTAGTAGATGAGTTCCGGCAGCACGACGGCGTGGTGACGGTGTTGGTGAAGAACAATATCCGCAGGGCTTCGTCTAAGCACTACGAAAACTATGATGGAGGATAAACTAGAGGGGACGGGGTTGCCGGCACACGGCTTGGTGTTTCTTGATGTGTCTTGGGTGCTAGCCCTACCCCTCTATTTATATGTTGAGCCTTGGTGTCGGTGTCAAAACCGGCGAATCTCGGGTAGGGGGTCCCGAACTATGCGTCTAGGATCAATGGTAACAGGAGACAGGGGACACGATGTTTTACCCAGGTTCGGGCCCTCTTGATGGAGGTAATACCCTACGTCCTGCTTGATTGATATTGATGATATGAGTATTACAAGAGTTGATCTACCACGAGATCGTAGAGGCTAAAACCCTAGAAGTTAGCCTATGGTATGATTGTTGTATATGATCTATCGACTAGTCTGGCCTCGATTTATATAATGCACCAGAGGCCTAGGATAACAAGAGTCCTAGCCGAATACGCCGGTGGGGAGGAGTCCTTGTCTTGATCACCAAGTCTTGTGGAATCTTCCATATATGCGGCAGCTGTCCGAACTGGCCCATGAGTATACGGCCATGGGGGTCCTCGGCCCAATCTAACAGATCGGGAGACGACGTGGTGAGTACCCCCTAGTCCAGGACACCGCCAGTAGCCCCCTGAACCGGTCTTCAAGTTAGGGACGCTCCTCAATTCTTCCGAACTGTTCTTCATCTTCGGTTGTCGGTCTTGAAAACTGGTTCAACAAATCTTCTTCGATCTTGAGGATCACCAACGTGCATCCGAAGAGTTTATACGTCGGGTATCCGAGGAGCCCTTTAAGTCTTAGGCCTTTATCAATGCCTTGTTTATTTTTATGCTACGCATCAGGTTTGAAGTTGTTCCAGGGCGGCAGCGTCCTCTTGCGTCCGAGCTCCAACGCCGGACTATATTCGTGGTGTCTTTTGCAGACGAGCACCAATGCCGGACCGCTTCCGAGCTCCAACGCCGGAATGTATCCGAGCTCCAATGCCGGACTATATCCAAGGTCCAACGCCAGACTGTATCCAAGCTCCAACGTCGGACTATATCCAAGGTGTCGTAAATCACCTTGGTTCAAAAAAGTTGAAGGAGTTTAGCTGAGCTTAATGCCGGAAATGCCCTCTATGGAGCCAGCCACTAGCGCCCGAGCTTTATGCCGGACTGCTTCCGAGGTAGTGCACCACCCTGACTGTGGGCCGATTTTTGTCAATATTTTTTACTGGTGCAATTTATTCTCTGCCGAGATATATAGCTAGTAGCCCTCAAGGTGTGTATCGGTCTAAAACCCGAGATGCACCTGAAGGATGACATAAGACCGCTGATCCCAGTAGCCGCTGAGACTCGGGTTGATTTTCAAAATCGGTCTGAGGATCAACTCCTAGCTCGGCAGAATACTTCGGGACACAAAAAGCGGCGTGCTCAGTCCTCGAGACTCAGGTTGGGTGCGACCGACCAACCTGAGGATCAAAATCTCCTCGGAAACTGTATTGCACTTAAAATTTTCTGCATTGGACAGGCAATGCAGTAGCCCCCGAGACACTGGTCGGGTGGCAACACCAGATCAGGGGATCGATGTGCCCCTTTAATATTTATAAATAATAAGCCCGAAGCCTAGTAGCCCCCGAGCCTTAATGCGGGCACGGGTGGCCGAATTAAGGATCGATATCCATAGTAAAATCACAAATTATGTGTAATGATTCTATGTATCCAAGTATTTTACATCACTAATGCTCGGATCCGCATTGTACAAAACTTTGTTGACCGACCATCGGCTTCCACCTCCTCGGCCAGTAGCCGAGGAGTGTTTGTCCTACTTTATAAAGCCTTTATGAGGGCAAAGATTTACGACAAACAAGGCAATCTGGCCATACGGTTTTATAAACAAAGGTACGCAGAGAGATATGTTATATCACTATTTAACATAATAAATGTCTTCCAAAGAAAATAATCCCGCTATCGGTTCCTTTCTTTGGGTTGTCATGCTGAGCATGATCATGAAACCTCAGCTCTAATGTAAGAGCAAAATATTGAGGATTTAGTTTGGGAGGCCAGTTACTAGCCCCCGGTAGTGTTCGGCGACAGTCGAGGTCAAGCCATAAACACTTCGGCCATTGTTATGAATGGACCGTCATTTAACACCATCATCGGATCGCTGACCAGTTTATGCTTATTGTGATAGTCAGTTTTCGGCTTTCTCCACCGAGGTGCTTAACCATGTGAGCTGGAAGCACAATCGCAGTGGTTCTCCCTTTGCACACCTAGCCGAACAAAGCGGAACGTAGGAGGCAAGCGCAGGAGCCAGGCAACCCAACTATTGACCGAAGACACAATTCGAAACCAATGCATATATAGTGAGATCCGAGAATTTTTTTGCCGAATCTATAAAGGTGTCCGGCATAGCACTGAGAGACTTGTGTTGGAAACACACAAATAGTTTAAAAGTGCCAAAAAGCTTGGAAAACCAAAAAATGTCAGTAAAAACATGACGTCCGAACAAGATCAAGTGTTCGGTGCCAATCCAGAAATTGGAAGAGAAAGAAAAAATTGTGCTTCTGTCGTGTTTTGACAGCGACCAAGAAGAAAACACATTTACAGCTCATATATAAATTTTAAGAGCCCCCAAGTGACTTGGGTAAGAATTTTATGTATAATGATTGTATGTACCGAAGTACTTATATCATATTTGTGTTCACCCGAACTTTAAACGCGTCTTAACCGACCGTCGGCTTCTCCCTCTTCGGCCAATGGCCGAAAAGTGTCATGTACTCCGCCTGTCGAGAGTATCGACGGTGTTTCCGATGACCAGGCAATCAGGCCATAAGGCTGTAACAGACAAAGCGCGCTCAGGGAACTTATGCTATATTACTAACGAAGTGTAAGAAGCATCTTCGAAGAAAATAGTACCCCCACCGACACCTTTCTTTGGTGCTCATTATTACTATGAGACTTGTGCAATAGATTTTTTGTACTCATGAGTTCCATTGTGTGCCGACCATGATTGAAAACAATAAGAGTGCTAGCTTTCGGCTTCACCCAGTCTGAGGTCAGAGCTCGGATGACCCGGTCGTGACAATCGCAGAGGTGCTCCCTTTACTCCCTAGCCGAACAATCGGGAACGTAGGGGTAAGCACAGGAGCCAGGCAACCCAGCTTGCAAATCGCTTAGGTCAATATGGTGCATATTGTGGCGTAATACACGAACAAGGAACGAAGCCGTACAAGTATAATCATATGCAAGAGGAAAAGCTCCATCAAGGGAGCCCCCAAGTAAATGGGGTATTTGAATTTGTGTGTCACAAACAAAGTTTTGACAAGGAGATTTTTTTACAAGCAACTTTTTTCCAAAAAAGTATAATGCTTGTTCGAGCCGAACACAAGTTAAAAATTTAAAACTTTGAGCATGAAGGCAACTTAGCTGGTTAATGTGTTCGGTATTGATGACGCGGTCCGAGCTTGATGCGGGACAAGGTTCCATCCCCCAAGCCGGTCCCAAGGTGGTGGAGCAAAGAGCTCGGCACTCCGAAGTGGTGACATAGCACGATCAATGCAGGCCGGCAGAGTGATGCCGAAGTCCCCGGCAAGTGGTAATGAAGTGTTGACGAAGCCCCCCGTCCAGCCGAGGTGACGCCAAAGGATATAGTCCAGCTGGATCATTTTCCTGTGCACAAAAAATAGTGCAAACCGGAGATAATAGTAATAATAATAATTAAAAAAATCGTTGCATAATAAATAATTTATGCAAAGTGCGTAATAAAAGAAATATGGCCTAGCGCCTAAGTCAATATCGATGCAGGGCATCGGCGTGATGCGGTAAAGGCGTGGCAAAGCCTGAATTCACAGGTCGGTCCGAGTTCCGGATGCGGCGTTCGCCGGACCATGTATGGAAACTGACCGAACCACTATGCGACCGTCGTTAATGCGGCCATCATTTGATAGACCTGTGTACATATGATGAACAAACCAGAGTAATAATTCCTTGGGAAAAATGAACCCGGACAAGAAAGAAAATACTAGGATTAATAGCACCTGGTTTATTTATTGTAGCAATCCGAAGAAAGGTGAATCCGAAAATTGGGACTCGATCCGCACACCAATTGTCTGATGGGCGATAAAGCGACGGTATGGCGATGCTGGCAAAGGTTGGCTCGCCGAGGCAAAGCCCTCGGTCCAGCTAACGTGACGGAGCTGGTCGGCTAGTGACGCCGAAGTCTCCGAAGTAGGTTGATGAAGAGATGGTGAAGCCCCCGGTCCAGCCGAGATGTCGAAGCCTCGATGTCAGCCGATGAGTCGAAGTATGTCGACGTGATGGACACCAGCTTGAAGAAGCAATAGTGCGGCCCTGCCAATGCAGGTCATGACGTGGTCGATGCCGGCTTGATGAAGTGACCGTGCGGCGATGCCGGTATGCCCGCTCCGTGTAATCTGTGGGGCGGCGATGTTGGTGATGATTTATCCTTCGCGATGCCGGACTCTTGTTCAGCTTGCCGATATGATGATCCGAAGAAGTTGAGCTCGGCTCAACAAAGCGACGACGTGTCTAGCGCAGGTCGGCAGCCTTGGAGCAATATTGCCGGACTGGTTGGACACCAGCATGATGATGAAGATGACCTCAGGGGAGGCTTAAAAATTTACGGGCACGTGTTTAAAAACAATGCACAATACCCTAGAAGAGAATTTTTTCTAAAAAGGTTGTCCAATATCACGTTCATAAATAAACATGAATTCAGGTCGGATCCGTATTCGCGCAGAAAACGGATCCGAAAATTGGTCCACTCATCGGAAGGTTCCTGGAGTTTGAACCGTCGGCTCGGGCTAAAATTTGGAGGGGCGGTAGATATGAGAATTCCGCAGTAGATGAACGGTTGGATCTTCCAAAGGACCTCCGAGCTGGTCTCTGGGGACCACGCCCTAAACTCGTCCAGATTCCCGTCCAGATTTGACAGGGCTTCGGTATATCATAGATTGTCGGAGATTCCTCCATCGGAACTCGACAAAATTTTTCATGGCTGTTGTAGACGTAATTTCATACTATTCCACCGAAGAAATCATCAAACCGACGCTCGAGGAGGTGGTGACGGCGAATACAAGTTCGCTGTCCATAAAAACAGCACGGCCGCCCGAGAGCAATGTTGACGTTGAGCCCTTGAGCTCCATGGATGACTCCTCTATGATCATGATAGAGATCGGAATTGATGTTGAAAAAGGCCCCCGTACGAACATGATGATCGGAGATGGAGCACGGTCCTCGGTCGAGTCAAGGTGACTAGTCGAGCCGGCGACGAAGATGCCGGCGTCGCAGTTGACCTGCGGGCGAGCCATTGATCCTTTTGCCGATCACATAGCGAAACTCTCAATGAAAGCACCAATGTCGATGTCAAAACCGGTGGATCTCGGGTAGGGGGTCCCGAACTGTGCGTCTAGGATCAATGGTAACAGGAGACAGGGGACACGATGTTTTACCCAGGTTCGGGCCCTCTTGGTGGAGGTAATATTCTACGTCCTGCTTGATTGATATTGATGATATAAGTATTACAAGAGTTGATCTACCACGAGATCGTAGAGGCTAAAACCCTAGAAGTTAGCCTATGGTATGATTGTTGTATATGATCTATCGACTAGCCTGACCTCGGTTTATATAATGCACCAAAGGCCTAGGATAACAAGAGTCCTAGCTGAATACGCCGGTGGGGAGGAGTCCTTGTCTTGATCACCAAGTCTTGTGGAATCTTCCATATATGCGGCAGCTGTCCGAACTGGCCCATGAGTATATGGCCATGGGGGTCCTCGGCCCAATCTAACAGATCGGGAGACGACGTGGTGAGTACCCCCTAGTCCAGGACACCGTCACTTGGGGTCGAAACTTGGAGTAAAAGCCTCCACAAAGTCGGTTTCACCCGAAAGGCAAGAGTCCTTCTCGGACTCCAGGGCCAAACACCAGGGTTCCCGGCGTCTGGACCCAAACGCCAAGGACCCTGGCGTCTGGCCCCTGGACTCCGCAAAACTTCCTATTGCGCTTTCCAAAAACCTTGTGGGCTTTCCCCTTTGTCCCAAATAAAGTGTTCTCGTACCAAAACATTTCAGGAAACATCCGGAACCCCTTCTGGTGAATTCCGAAACCCTTTCGGAGACCAAACACTATTATACCATATATCAAACTTTATCTCCGGACCATTCCGGAGTTCCTCATCATGTCCGTGATCTTATCCGGAACTCCGAACAACATTCGGTTACCAACATACATAACTCATAAATACTATATCGTGAACGAACGTTAAGCGTGCGGACCCTACGGGTTTGAGAACTATGTAGACATGACCGAGAGACTTCTCTGGTCAATAACCAATAGCGGAACCTAGATGCCCCTATTGGATCCTACATATTCTACGAAGATCTTTATCGGTCGAACCGCATAACAACATACGTTGTTCCCTTTGTCATCGGTATGTTACTTGCCCGAGATTCGATCGTCGGTATCTCAATACCTAGTTCAATATCGTTACCGGCAAGTCTCTTTACTCGTTCCGTAATACATCATCCCGCAACTAACTCATTAGTTACAATGCTTGCAAGGCTTATAGTGATGTGCATTACCGAGTGGGCCCAGAGATACCTCTCCGACAATCGGAGTGAAAAATCCTAATCTCGAAATACGCCAACTTAACAAGTACCTTCCGAGACACCTATAGAGCACCTTTATAATCACCTAGTTACGTTGTGACGTTTGGTAGCACACAAAGTGTTCCTCCGGTAAACGGGATTTGCATAATCTCATAGTCATAGGAACATGTATAAGTCATGAAGAAAGCAATAGCAACATACTAAACGATCAAATGCTAAGCTAACGGAATGGGTCAAGTAAATCACATCATATCCTAATGATGTGATCCCGTTAATCAAATGACAACTCATGTCTTGTTGGGGAACGTAGCATAAATTCAAAATTTTCCTACGTGTCACCAAGATCTATCTATGGAGAAACCAACAACGAGGGGAAGGAGAGTGCATCTGCATACCCTTGTAGATCACTAAGCGGAAGCGTTCAAGTGAACGGGGTTGATGGAGTCGTACTCGTCGTGATTCAAATCACCGATGATCAAGTGCCGAACGCACGGCACCTTCGCATTCAACACACGTACAGCCCGGAGACGTCTCCCATGCCTTGATCCAGCAAGGGGAGAGGGAGAGGTTGATGAAGATCCAGCAACACGACGGCGTGGTGGTGGATGCAGGGCGTCACAGTAGCAGGGCTTCGCCTATACTACGAGGGAGAGACGTAACGGGGAGAGAGGGAGGCGCCAGGGGCTGGTGTATGAAATCCCTCCTCTCCCCCACTATATATAGGAGGGCCAAGGGGTGGTGGTGCGCAGCCTAGGAGATCCAATCTCCTAGGTGCGGCGGCCAGGGGAGGTTTCCCTCCCCCCCAAGGCACTTAGGGGTGCCTTCCACTAGTGGGACTCCTCCCATGGAAACCCTAGGCGCATGGGCCTAGTAGGGCTGGTGCCCTTGGCCCATGTAGGCCAAGGCGCACCCCCTACAGCCCATGTGGCCCCCCGGGACAGGTGGCCCCACCCGGTGGACCCCCGGGACCCCTCCGGTGGTCCCGGTACAATACCGATAACCCCGAAACTTGTCCCGATGGCCGAAACAGCACTTCCTATATATAATTCTTTACCTCCGGACCATTCCGGAACTCCTCGTGACGTCCGGGATCTCATCCGGGACTCCGAACAATATTCGAGTTACTGCATACACATATCTTCATAACCCTAGCGTCACCGAACCTTAAGTGTGTAGACCCTACGGGTTCGGGAGACATGCAGACATGACCGAGACGTTCTCCGGTCAATAACCAACAACGGGATCTGGATACCCATGATGGCTCCCACATGTTCCACGATGATCTCATCGGATGAACCACGATGTCAAGGACTTTAATCAATCCCGTATACAATTCCCTTTGTCTATCGGTATGTTACTTGCCCGAGATTCGATCGTCGGAATCCAATACCTAGTTCAATCTCATTACCGGCAAGTCTCTTTACTCGTTTCGTAACACATCATCCCGTGATCAACTCTTTGGTCACATTGCGCATATGATGATGTCCTACCGAGTGGGCCCAGAGATACCTCTCCGTTTACACGGAGTGACAAATCCCAGTCTCGATTCGTGCCAACCCAACAGACACTTTCGGAGATACCTGTAATGCACCTTTATAGTCACCCAGTTACGTTGTGACGTTTGATACACCCAAAGCATTCCTACGGTATCCGGGAGTTACACAATCTCATGGTCTAAGGAAATGATACTTGACATTAGAAAAGCTATAGCATATGAACTACACGATCTAGTGCTATGCTTAGGATTGGGTCTTGTCCATCACATCATTCTCCTAATGATGTGATCCCGTTATCAATGACATCCAATGTCCATGGTCAGGAAACCGTAACCATCTATTGATCAACGAGCTAGTCAACTAGAGGCTTACTAGGGACATGGTGTTGTCTATGTATCCACACATGTATCTGAGTTTCCTATCAATACAATTATAGCATGGATAATAAACGATTATCATGAACAAGGAAATATAATAATAACTAATTTATTATTGCCTCTAGGGCATATTTCCAACAGTCTCCCACTTGCACTAGAGTCAATAATCTAGTTCACATCGCCATGTGATTAACACTCACAGGTCACATCGCCCTGTGACTAACACCCAAGAGTTTACTAGAGTCAGTAGTCTAGTTCACAACACTATGTGATTAACACTCAATGAGTTTTAGGTTTGATCATGTTGCTTGTGAGAGAGGTTTTAGTCAACGGGTCCGAACCTTTCAGATCCGTGTGTGCTTTACAAATCTCTTATGTCATCTCCTAGATGTAGCTACCACGCTCTATTTGGAGCTATTCCAAATATCTGTTCTACTTGGAGTTATTCTAAATTGTTGCTCCATTATACGTATCCGGTATCTCTATCGGAGCTATCCGGATAGGTGTTAAGCTTGCATCGACGTAACCCTTTACGACGAACTCTTTTACCACCTCCATAATCGAGAAAAATTCCTTAGTCCACTAGTTACTAAGGATAACTTTGACCGCTGTACTGTGATCCATTCTTGGATCACTCTTGTACCCCTTGACTGACTCATGGCAAGGCACACTTCAGGTGCGGTACTCAGCATAGCATACTGTAGAGCCTACGTCTTAAGCATAGGGGACGACCTTCGTCCTTTCTCTCTATTCTGCCGTGGTCGAGCTTTAAATCTTAACTTCATACCTTACAACTCAGGCAAGAACTCCTTTGACTGATCCATCTTGAACACCTTCAAGATCATGTCAAGGTATGTGCTCATTTGAAAGTACCATTAAGCGTTTTGATCTATCCTTATAGATCTTGATGCTCAATGTTCAAGTAGCTTAATCCAGGCCTTCCATTAAAAACACTTTCCAAACAACCCTACATGCTTTCTAGAAATTCTACATCATTTCTGATCAACAATATGTCAACATATACTTATCAGAAATTCTATAGTGCTCCCACTCACTTCTTTGGAAATACAAGTTTCTCACAAACTTTGTATAAACCCAAAATCTTTGATCATCTCATCAAAGCATACATTCCAACTCCGAGATGCTTACTCCAGTCCTTAGAAGGATTGCTGGAGCTTTGCATACTTATTAGCATCTTTCAGGATTGACAAAACCTTCCGGTTGTATCACATACAACCTTTCCTCAAGAAAATCGTCGAGGAAACAATGTTTTGACATCCTATCTGCAAGATTTCATAAATAATGCAGTAATCGCTAATATAATTCCAACAGACTCTTAGCATCGCTATGAGTGAGAAAGTCTCATCGTAGTCAACTCTTTGAACTTGTCGAAAAACATCTTAATGACAAGTCGAGCTTTCTTAATGGTGACATTTACCATCATTGTCCGTCTTCCTTTTAAAATCCATCTACACTCAACAGCCTTACGACCATCAAGTAGTTCTTCCAAAGTCTACACTTTGTTTTCATATATGGATCCTCTCTCGGATTATATGGCCTCGAGCCATTTATCGGAATCCAGGCCCACCATCGCTTCTCCATAGCTCGTAGGTTCATCGTTGTCTAGCAACATGACTTCCAAGACAGGATTACGTACCACTCTGAAGTAGTACGCATCCTTGTCATCCCACGAGGTTTGGGAGTGACTTGATCTAAAGTCTCATGATCAATATCATAAGCTTCCACTTCAATTGGTGTAGGTGCCACAGGAACAACTCTTTGTGCCCTGCTATACACTAGTTGAAGTAACGGTTCAATAACCTCATCAAGTCTCCACCATCCTCCCACTCAATTCTTTCGAGAGAAACTTTTCCTCGAGAAAGGACCCGATTCTAGAAACAATCCCTTATTGCTTTCGAATCTGAGACAGGAGGTATACCCAACAGTTTTGGGTGTCCTATGAAGATGCATTTATCTGCTTTAGGTTCGAGCTTATCAGCCTAAAACTTTTTCACATAAGCGTCGCAGTCCCAAACTTTTAAGAAATGACAGCTTAGGTTTCTCTAAACCATAGTTCATACGGTGTCATATCATCGGAATTACGTGGTGCCCTATTTAAAGTGAATGTGGTTGTCTCTAATGCCTAACCCATAAACTATCGTGGTAATTCGATAAGAAACATCATGGTATGCATCATATCCAATAGGGTGTATTTATGATGTTCGGACACACCATCACACTATGGTGTTCCAGGCTGTATTAGTTGTGAAACAATTTCCACAATGTCTTAATTCTGTGCCAAACTCGTAATTCAGATATTCATCTCTATGATCATATCATAGATCTTTTATCCTCTTGTCACGACGATCTTTCAACTTCACTCTGAAATTACTTGAACCTTTCAATAATTCAGACTCGTGATTCATCAAGTAAATATACTCAACGTCTACTCAAGTCATCTGTGAAGTAAGAACATAACGATATCCACTACATGCCTCAGCACTCATTGGACTGCACACATCAAAAATGTATTACTTCCAACAAGTTGCTTTCTTGTTCCATTTTACTGAAACGAGGCTTTCAGTCATCTTGCCCATGTGGTATGATTTGCATGTCTCAAGTGATTCAAAATCAAGCGAGTACAAAACGGTCCATTTGCATGGAGGTTCTTCATGCATATACACCAATAGACATGGTTTGCATGTCTCAAACTTTTCAAAAATGAGTGAGTCCAAAGGTCCATCAACATGGAGCTTCTTCATGCGTTTTATACCGATATGACTTACGTGGCTGTGCCACAAGTAGGTGGTACTATCATTACTATCTTTTGGCATGAACATGTGTATCACTACGATTGAGATTCAATAAACCATTCATTTTAGGCGTAAGACCATTGAGGGTATTATTCAAACAAACAGAGTAACCATTATTCTCCTTAAATGAATAACCGTATTGCGATAGGCATAATCCAATCATGTCTATGCTCAACGCAAACACCAATTTCGATGGTAGAGGGAGCGTGCGATGCTTGATCATATCAACATTGGAAACACTTCCAACACATATCGTCAGTTCACCTTTAGCTAGTCCCCGTTTATTCCGTAGCTTTTATTTCGAGTTACTAACACTTAGCAACCGAACCGGTATCTAATACCCTGGTGCTACTAGGAGTACTAGTAAAGTACACATCAACACAATGTATATCCAATATACTTCTATCGACCTTGCCAGCCTTCTTATCTACCAAGTATCTAGGGTAATTATGCTCCACTGGCTGTTCCCCTTATTACAGAAGCACTTAGTCTCGGGTTTGGGTTCAACCTTGGGTTTCTTCACTGGAGCAGCAGCTGAATTGCCGTTTCATGAAGTATTCCTTCTTGCCCTTGCCCTTCTTGAAACTAGTGGTTCTACTAACCATCAACGATTGATGCTCCCTTTTGATTTCTACATTCGCGGAGTCAAACATCGCGAATATCTCAAGGATCATCATATATGTCCCTGGCATATCATAGTTCATCACAAAGATCTAGCAGCTTGGTGGTAATGACTTCGGAGAAACATCACTATCTCATCTGGAAGATCAACTCCCACTTGATTCAAGCGATTGTTGTACTCAGACAATCTGAGCACAAGCTCAACAATTGAGCTTTTCTCCTTAGTTTGTAGGCTAAGAAAATCGTCGGAGGTCTTATACCTTTTGACGTGGGCACGAGCCTGAAATCCCAATTTCAGCCCTCAAAACATCTCATATGTTTCGTGATGTTTAAAAAACGTCTTTGGTGCCTCAACTCTAAACCGTTTAACTTAACTATCATGTAGTTATCAAAACGTGTATGTCAGATGTTCGCAACATCCACACACAACGTTCGAGGTTCAGCACACTGAGCGGTGCATTAAGGACATAAGCCTTCTAAGAAGCAATGAGGACAATCCTCAGTTTACGGACCTAGTCCGCATAATTGCTACTATCAACTTTCAACTAATTTTTCTCTAGGGACATATCTAAACAGTAGAACTAAAGCGTGAGATATGACATAATTTGCAAAATCCTTTTGACTATGTTCAGGATAATTAAGTTTATCTTATGAACTCCCACTTAGATAGACATCCCTCTAGTCATCTAAGCGATTACATGATCCGAGTGAACTAGGCCGTGTCCGATTAACACGTGAGACGGACTAGTCAACGTCGGTGAACATCTTCATGTTGATCGTATCTTCTATACGACTCATGCTCGACCTTTCGGTCTCTGTGTTCCGAGGCCATGTCTTCACATGCTAGGCTCGTCAAGTTAACCCTAAGTGTTTTTGCATGTGTAAATCTTGCTTACACCCGTTGTATGTGAACGAAAGGATCTATCACACCCGATTAACACGTGATGCTTCGAAGCGACGAACTGTAGCAACGGTGCACAGTTAGGGGAGAACACTTCTTGAAATTTTAATGAGGGATCATCTTATTTACTACCGTCGTACTAAGCAAATAAGATGTATAAATATGATAAACATCATATGCAATCAAATAATAGTGACATGATATGGCCAATATCATATAGCTCCTTTGATCTCCATCTTGGGGCTCCATGATCATCTTGTCACCGGTATGACACCATGATCTCCATCATCGTGTCTTCTTGAAGTTGTCTCGTCATCGACATGCAAGTCGTGATTCCCTTGACAAGAACATGATCAATCTCATACATTACATATAACATTCATCACATCCTTTTGGCCATATCACATCACATAGCATACCCTGCAAAAACAAGTTAGACGTCCTCTAATTGTTGTTTGCATGTTTTACGTGGCTGCTATGGGTTTCTAGCAAGAACGTTTATTACCTACGCAAAGACCACAATGTGATATGCCAATTGCTATTTACCCTTCATAAGGACCCTGTTCATCGAATCCGATCCGACTAAAGTGGGAGAGACAGACACCTGCCAGCCACCTTATGCAACTAGTGCATGTTTGTCGGTGGAACCGGTCTCACGTAAGAGAACGTGTAAGGTTGGTCCGGACCGCTTCATCCCACGATGCCGCCGAATCAAGATAAGACTAGTAACGGCAAGCATATTGAACAAAATCAACGCCCACAACTACTTTGTGTTCTACTCGTGCATAGAATCTACGCAATAGACCTAGCTCATGATGCCACTGTTGGGGAACGTAGCAGAAATTCAAAATTTTCCTACGTGTCACCAAGATCTATCTATGGAGAAACCAGCAACGAGGGGAAGGAGAGTGCATCTGCATACCCTTGTAGATCGCTAAGCGGAAGCGTTCAAGTGAACGGGGTTGATGGAGTCGTACTCGTCGTGATTCAAATCACCGATGATCAAGTGCCGAACGCACGGCACCTCCGCGTTCAACACACGTACAGCCCGGAGACATCTCCCATGCCTTGATCCAGCAAGGGGAGAGGGAGAGGTTGATGAAGATCCAGCAACACGACGGCGTGGTGGTGGATGGAGGGCGTCACAGTAGCAGGGCTTCGCCTATACTACGAGGGAGAGACGTAACGGGGAGAGAGGGAGGCGCCAGGGGCTGGTGTATGAAATCCCTCCTCTCCCCCACTATATATAGGAGGGCCAAGGGGGGGTGGTGCGCAGCCTAGGAGATCCAATCTCCTAGGTGCGGCAGCCAGGGGAGGTTTCCCTCCCCCCCAAGGCACTTAGGGGTGCCTTCCACTAGTGGGACTCCTCCCCATGGAAACCCTAGGCGCATGGGCCTAGTAGGGCTGGTGCCCTTGGCCCATGTAGGCCAAGGCGCACCCCCTACAGCCCATGTGGCCCCCCGGGACAGGTGGCCCCACCCGGTGGGCCCCCGGGACCCTTCCGGTGGTCCCGGTACAATACCGATAACCCCGAACTTGTCCCGATGGCCGAAACAGCATTCCTATATATAATCTTACCTCCGGACCATTCCGGACTCTCGTGACGTCCGGGATCTCATCCGGGACTCCGAACAATATTCGGGTTACTGCATACACATATCTTCATAACCCTAGCGTCACGAACCTTAAGTGTGTAGACCTACGGGTTCGGGAGACATGCAGACATGACCGAGACGTTCTCCGGTCAATAACCAACAGCGGGATCTGGATACCCATGATGGCTCCACATGTTCCACGATGATCTCATCGGATGAACCACGATGTCAAGGACTTAATCAATCCCGTATACAATTCCCTTTGTCTATCGGTATGTTACTTGCCCGAGATTCGATCGTCGGAATCCAATACCTAGTTCAATCTCGTTACCGGCAAGTCTCTTTACTCGTTCCGTAACACATCATCCCGTGATCCAACTCTTTGGTCACATTGCGCATATGATGATGTCCTACCGAGTGGGCCCAGAGATACCTCTCCGTTTACACGGAGTGACAAATCCCAGTCTCGATTCGTGCCAACCCAACAGACACTTTCGGAGATACCTGTAATGCACCTTTATAGTCACCCAGTTACGTTGTGACGTTTGATACACCCAAAGCATTCCTACGGTATCCGGGAGTTACACAATCTCATGGTCTAAGGAAATGATACTTGACATTAGAAAAGCTAT
Organism: Triticum urartu; assembly: GCF_003073215.2. Lineage (NCBI taxonomy): Eukaryota > Viridiplantae > Streptophyta > Magnoliopsida > Poales > Poaceae > Triticum > Triticum urartu. The sequence goes on from NC_053027.1 coordinate 422,396,603, forward strand.
AGCATATGAACTACACGATCTAGTGCTATGCTTAGGATTGGGTCTTTTCCATCACATCATTCTCCTAATGATGTGATCCCGTTATCAATGACATCCAATGTCCATGGTCAGGAAACCGTAACCATCTATTGATCAACGAGCTAGTCAACTAGAGGCTTACTAGGGACATGGTGTTGTCTATGTATCCACACATGTATCTGAGTTTCCTATCAATACAATTATAGCATGGATAATAAACGATTATCATGAACAAGGAAATATAATAATAACTAATTTATTATTGCCTCTAGGGCATATTTCCAACATGTCTATGGATAGGAAACATAACCATCTTTGATAAACGAGCTAGTCAAGTAAAGGCATACTAGTGACACTCTGTTTGTCTATGTATTCACACATGTATTATGTTTCCGGTTAATACAATTCTAGCATGAATAATAAACATTTATCATGATATAAGGAAATAAATAATAACTTTATTATTGCCTCTAGGGCATATTTCCTTCATTCTCCCGCTTGCACTAGAGTCAATAATCTAGATTACACAGTAATGATTCTAACACCCATGGAGCCTTGGTGCTGATCATGTTTTGCTCGTGGAAGAGGCTTAGTCAACTGGTCTGCAACATTCAGATCCGTATGTATCTTGCAAATCTCTATCTCTCCCACCTGGACTTGATCCCGGATGGAGTTGAAGCATCTCTTGATGTGCTTGGTTCTCTTGTGAAATCTGGATTCCTTTGCCAAGGCAATTGCACCAGTATTGTCACAAAAGATTTTCATTGGACCCGATGCACTAGGTACGACACCTAGATCGGATATGAACTCCTTCATCCAGACTCCTTCATTCGCTGCTTCTGAAGCAGCAATGTACTCCGCTTCACATGTAGATCCCGCCATGACGCTCTGTTTAGAACTGCTCCAACTGATAGCTCCATCGTTACATATAAACACGTATCCGGTTTGCGATTTAGAATCATCCAGATCAGTGTCAAAGCTTGCATCAATGTAACCATTTACGATGAGCTCTTTGTCACCTCCATAAATGAGAAACATATCCTTAGTCCTTTTCAGGTATTTCAGGATGTTCTTCACCGCTGTCCAGTGATCCACTCCTGGATGACTTTGGTACCTCCCAGCTAAACTAATAGCAAGGCACACATCTGGTCTGGTACACAACATTTCATACATGATAGAGCCTATGGCTGAAGCATAGGGAACATCTTTCATTTTCTCTCTAGCTTCTGTAGTGGTCGGGCATTGAGTCTTACTCAACTTCACACCTTGTAACACAGGAAGAACCCTATCTTTGCCTGATCCATTTTGAACTTCTTCAAAACTTTGTCAAGGTATGTGCTTTGTGAAAGTCCAATTAAGCGTCTTGATCTATCTCTATAGATCTTGATGCCTAATATGTAAGCAGCTTCACCGAGGTCTTTCATTGAAAAACTCTTATTCAAGTATCCTTTTATGCTATCCATAAATTCTATATCATTTCCAATCAACAATATGTCATCCACATATAATATTAGAAATGCTACAGAGCTCCCATTCACTTTCTTGTAAATACATGCTTCTCCAAAAGTCTGTATGAAACCATATACTTTGATCACACTATCAAAACGTTTATTCCAACTCCGAGAGGCTTGCACCAGCCCATAAATGGATCGCTGGAGCTTGCACACTTTGTTAGCACCTTTTGGATCGATAAAACCTTCAGTTTGCATCATATACAACTCTTCTTCCAGAAATCCATTCAGGAATGCAGTCTTTACATCCATTTGCCAAATTTCATAATCATAAAATGCGGCACTAGCTAACATGATTCGGACGGACTTAAGCATCGCTACTGGTGAGAAGGTCTCATCGTAGTCAACTCCTTGAACTTGTCGAAAACCTTCCGCAACAAGTCGAGCTTTGTAGACAGTAACATTACCATCAGCGTCTATCTTCTTCTTGAAGATCCATTTATTCTCGATGGCTTGCCGATCATCGGGAAAGTCAACCAAAGTCCACACTTTGTTCTCATACATGGATTCCATCTTAGATTTCATGGCCTCAAGCCATTTTGCGGAATCTGGGCTCATCATTGCTTCCTCATAGTTCATAGGTTCGTCATGGTCAAGTAACATGACCTTCAGAACAGGGTTACCGTACCACTCTGGTGCGGATCTTACTCTGGTTGACCTACAAGGTTCGGTAGTAACTTGATCTGAAGTTTCATGATCATTATCATTAGCTTCCTCACTAATTGGTGTAGGTGTAAGAGGAACCGGTTTCTGTGGTGAACTAATTTCCAATAAGGGAGCAAGTACAATTACCTCATCAAGTTCTACTTTCCTCCCACTCACTTCTTTCGAGAGAAACTCCTTCTCTAGAAAGGATCCATTCTTAGCAACAAATGTATTGCCTTCGGATCTGTGATAGAAGGTGTACCCAACAGTCTCCTTCGGGTATCCTATGAAGACACATTTCTCCGATTTGGGTTCGAGCTTATCAGGTTGAAGTTTTTTCACATAAGCATCGCAGCCCCAAACTTTAAGAAGCGACAACTTTGGTTTCTTGCCAAACCATAGTTCATAAGGCGGCGTCTCAACGGATTTTGATGGTGCCCTATTTAACGTGAATGCAGCCGTCTCTAAAGCATAACCCCAAAATGATAGTGGTAAATCAGTAAGAGACATCATAGATTGCACCATATCTAGTAAAGTACAATTATGATGTTCGGACACACCATTACGCTGTGGTGTTCCGGGTGGCGTGAGTTGCAAAACTATTCTGCATTGTTTTAAATGTAGACCAAACTCATAACTCAAATATTCTCCTCCACGATCAGATCGTAGAAACTTTATTTTCTTGTTACGATGATTTTCCACTTCACTCTGAAATTCTTTGAACTTTTCAAATGTTTCAGACTTATGTTTCATTAAGTAGATATACCCATATCTGCTCAAATCATCTGTGAAGGTGAGAAAATAACGATACCCGCCGTGAGCCTCAATATTCATTGGACCACATACATCAGTATGTATGATTTCCAACAAATCTGTTGCTCGCCCCAAAGTTCCGGAGAACGGCATTTTAGTCATCTTGCCCATAAGGCATGGTTCGCAAGTACCAAGTGATTCATAATCAAGTGATTCCAAAAGTCCATTAGTATGGAGTTTCTTCATGCGCTTTATACCAATATGACCCAAACGGCAGTGCGACAAATAAGTTGCACTATCATTATCAACTCTGCATCTTTTGGCTTCAAAATTATGAATATGTGTATCACTACTATCGAGATTCAACAAAAATAGACCACTCTTCAAGGGTGCATGACCATAAAAGATATTACTCATATAAATAGAACAACCACTATTCTTAGATTTAAATGAATAACCGTCTCGCATCAAACAAGATCCAGATATAATGTCCATGCTTAACGCTGGCACCAAATAACAATTATTTAGGTCTAAAACTAATCCCAAAGGTAGATGTAGAGGTAGTGTGCCGATGGCGATCACATCGACTTTGGAACCATTTCCCACGCGCATCGTCACCTCGTCCTTAGCCAGTCTTCGCTTAATCTGTAGTCCTTGTTTCGAGTTGCAAATATTAGCAACAGAACCAGTATCAAATACCCAGGTGCTACTGCGAGCTCTGGTAAGGTACACATCAATAACATGTATATCACATATACCTTTGTTCACCTTGCCATCCTTCTTATCCGCCAAATACTTCTGGCAGTTCTGCTTCCAGTGACCAGTCTGTTTGCAGTAGAAGCACTCAGTCTCAGGCTTAGGTCCAGACTTGGGTTTCTTCTCCTGAGCAGCAACTTGTTTGCTGTTCTTCTTGAAGTTCCCCTTCTTCCTCCCTTTGCCCTTTTTCTTGAAACTGGTGGTCTTGTTGACCATCAACACTTGATGCTCCTTCTTGATTTCTACCTCCGCTGCCTTTAGCATTGCGAAGAGCTCGGGAATTGTCTTATTCATCCCTTGCATATTATAGTTCATCATGAAGCTTTTGTAGCTTGGTGGCAGTGATTGAAGAACTCTGTCAATGACACTATCAACAAGAAGATTAACTCCCAGTTGAGTCAAGTGATTATGATACTCAGACATTTTGAGTATATGTTCACCGACAGAACTATTCTCCTCCATCTTGCAGCTATAGAACTTATTGGAGACTTCATATCTCTTAATCCGGGCATTTGCTTGAAATATTAACTTCAACTCCTGCAACATCTCATATGCTCCACGACGTTGAAAACGTCATTGAAGTCCCGGTTCTAAGCCGTAAAGCATGGCACACTAAACTATCGAGTAGTCATCAGCTTTACTCTGCCAGACGTTCTTAACGTCATCAGCAGCATCTACAGCAGGCCTGGCACCCAGCGGTGCTTCCGGGACATAATTCTTCTGTGCAGCAATGAGGATAATCCTCAAGTTACAGACCCAGTCCGTGTAATTGCTACCATCATCTTTCAACTTTGCTTTCTCAAGGAATGCATTAAAATTCAACGGAACAACAGCACGGGCCATCTATCTACAATCAACATAGACAAGCAAAATACTATCAGGTACTAAGTTCATGATAAATTTAAGTTCAATTAATCATATTACTTAAGAACTCCCACTTAGATAGACATCCCTCTGATCATCTAAGTGATCACGTGATCCAAATCAACTAAACCATGTCCGATCATCACGTGAGATGGAGTAGTTTTCAATGGTGAACATCACTATGTTGATCATATCTACTATATGACTCACACTCGACCTTTCGGTCTCAGTGTTCCGAGGCCATATCTGCATATGCTAGGCTCGTCAAATTTAACCTGAGTATTCTGCGTGTGCAAAACTGGCTTGCACCCGTTGTAGATGAACGTAGAGCTTATCACACCCGATCATCACTTGGTGTCTTGGCACGACGAACTTTCGCAACGGTGCATACTCAGGGAGAACACTTTTACCTTGAAATTTAGTGAGAGATCATCTTATAATGCTACCGTCAAACAAAGCAGAATAAGATGCATAAAGGATAAACATCACATGCAATCAATATAAGTGATATGATATGGCCATCATCATCTTGTGCTTGTGATCTCCATCTCCGAAGCACCGTTATGATCACCATCGTCACCGGCGCGACACCTTGATCTCCATCGTAGTATCCTTGTCGTCTCGCCAACTATTTCTTCTACGACTATCGCTACCGTTTAGTGATAAAGTAAAGCAATTACAGGGCGATTGCATTGCATACAATAAAGCGACAACCATATGGCTCCTGCCAGTTGCCGATAACTCGGTTACAAAACATGATCATCTCATACAACAAAATATAGCATCACGTCTTGACCATATCACATCACAACATGCCCTGCAAAAACAAGTTACCTCTACTTTCTTGTTGCAAGTTTTACGTAGCTGCTACGGGATGAGCAAGAACCGCTCTTACCTACGCATCAAAACCACAACGATAGTTCGTCAAGTTAGTGTTGTTTTGACCTTCGCAAGGACCGGGCGTAGCCACACTTGGTTGAACTAAAGTTGGAGAAACTGACACCCGCCAGCTACCTGTGTGCAAAGCACGCCGGTAGAACCAGTCTCGCGTAAGCGTACACGTAATGTCGGTCCGGGCTGCTTCATCTAACAATACCGCCGAACCAAAGTATGACATGCTGGTAAGAAGTATGACGTGTATCGCCCACAACTCACTTGTGTTCTACTCGTGCATATAACATCTACGCATAAAACCTGGCTCGGATACCACTGTTGGGGAACATAGTAATTTCAAAAAAATTCCTACGCACACGCAAGATCATGGTGATGCATAGCAACGAGAGGGGAGAGTATGTCTACGTACCCTCGTAGACCGAAAGCGGAAGCGTTTATCAACGCGGTTGATGTAGTCATACACCTTCATGATCCGTCCCGATCCACTATCGAACGTATGACACCTCCGTGTTCAGCACACGTTCAGCTCGATGACGTCCTCGCCTTCTTGATCCAGCAAGACAGGAGAAGTAGTAGATGAGTTCCGATAGCACGACGACGTGGTGACGGTGTTGGTGAAGAACAATCTCCGCAGGGCTTCGCCTTAGCACTACGAAAACTATGACGGAGGATAAACTAGAGGGGACGGGGTTGCCGGCACACGACTTGGTGTTTCTTGATGTGTCTTGGGTGCTAGCCCTACCCCTCTATTTATATGTTGGGCCTTGAGGTCGAAACTTGGAGTAAAAGCCTCCACAAAGTCGGTTTCACCCGAAAGGCAAGAGTCCTTCTCGGACTACAGGGCTAGACGCCAGGGTTCCCGACGTCTGGACCCAGATGCCAGGGACCCTGGCATCTGGCCCCTAGACTCTGCAAAACTTCCTTTTGCGCTTTCCCCTTTGGCCCAAATAAAGTGTTCTCATACCCAAACATTTCGGGAAACATCCGGAACCCTTCTGGAGATCAAACACTATTATCCCATATATCAAACTCTATCTCCGGACCATTCCGGAGTTCCTCGTCATGTTCGTGATCCTATCTGGAACTCCGAACAACATTTGGTTACCAACATACATAACTCATAAATACTATATCGTCAACAAACGTTAAGCGTGCGAACCCTACGGGTTTGAGAACTATGTAGACATGACCGAGACACTTCTCTGGTCAATAACCAATAGCAGAACCTGGATGCCCATATTGGCTCCTACATATTTTATGAAGATCTTTATCGGTGGAACCACATAACAACATACGTTGTTCCCTTTGTCATCGGTAGGTTACTTGACCGAGATTCGATCGTCGGTATCTCAATACCTAGTTCAATATCGTTACCAGCAAGTCTCTTTACTCATTCCGTAATACATCATCCCGCAACTAACTCATTAGTTACAATGCTTGCAAGGCTGATAGTGATGTGCATTACCGAGTGGGGCCAGAGATACCTCTCCGACAATCGGAGTGACAAATCCTAATCTCAAAATATGCCAACTCAACAAGTACCTTCAGAGACACCTGTAGAGCACCTTTATAATCACTCAGTTATGTTATGACGTTTGGTAGCACACAAAGTGTTCCTCCGGTAAACGGGAGTTGCATAATCTCATAGTCATAGGAACATGTATAAGTCATGAAGAAAGCAATAGCAACATACTAAACGATCAAATGCTAAGCTAACGGAATGGGTCAAGTTAATCACATCATTCTCCTAATGATGTGATACCGTTAATCAAATGACAACTCAAGTCTATGGTTAGGAAACATAACCATCTTTGATAAATGAGCTAGTCAAGTAGAGGCATACTAGTAACACTCTGTTTGTCTATGTATTCACACATGTATTATGTTTCCGGTTAATACAATTCTAGCATGAATAATAAACATTTATCATGATATAAGGAAATAAATAATAACTTTATTATTGCCTCTAGGGCATATTTCCTTCACTAGTGTCATGATATGGTTGCTATGGATAAGGTCATTGTTGTAGTTTGCCGATTGCGGATTTCACCGCTTTGGGTTTTTTCTCTCGCCTACGCATTGCTTTGGTCATATATGACTTTGCTATTTGCTGGCATTTGTGTGTGTGTGTGTTAGGTTTCTTTACTATATCAGGGAGGCTTGACCTTTTGAACTCCACATGCATGTCCCCAGGTTGAGGTAGTGGGACTTCATCTTCATCTGAGCTCGTCTCCTCCTTTCCCTTAGGTTCATAGTCCTCTTCTTCTTCCGTAGTCCAACCACAATGCTCCACATCCCCATAGACTTTAGGATCTGCAAGGTAATCAGCCACATAGCTCTCTCCTTACGAATCCTGGGACGACATGTTGCTCAAATCTGCAGCAGGACAACTCGAAGCAAAGACAGGAGATATTTGCGTGATACGGGAGTCAAAACCTCCGGGAGATTATATAATGAATTTTTACCGACCAAAATACGTAACGTGTAAGAAAACGGAGTCCGGAAAGCGCACGAGGTGCCCACGAGGTAGGGGGCGCGCCCAGGGGGGTAGGGCGCGCCCTCCACCCTCGTGGAGGCCTCATGCCCTTCCCAGACTGCTACTTATTTTTCTATTTTTCTAAATATTCCAAAACAGAGAAATATTACCTTAAAAACTGTTTTGGAGTCGGTTTACTTACCGTACCACATACCTATTCCTTTTCGGAGTCTGAAACATTCCGGAAAGTGTCCCTTATGTATTCCTCCGGGGTTATGGTTTCAATTACATTGGTTTCAACATTTATAGGATTACCTGAGATATAATGTTTAATTCTTTGACCGTTCACCACCTTTGGATTTGTGCCTTCGAAGTTGTTGATTTTTATGGCACCGGAATGATAGACCTCCTCGATAACGTAAGGACCTTCCCATTTAGAGAGAATTTTTCCTGCAAAAAATCTTAAACGAGAGTTGTATAGCAATACATAATCACATACATTAAACTCATGCTTTTGTATTCTTTTGTCATGCCATCTTTTAACTTTTTCTTTAAACAACTTGGCTTTTCATAGGCTTGGGTTCTCCATTCATCGAGTGAGCTAATATCAAATAACCTCTTCTCACCGGCAAGTTTAAAATCATAATTGAGCTCTTTAATAGCCCAATATGCCTTGTGTTCTAGTTCGAGAGGTAAGTGACATGCTTTTCCATAAACCATTTTATACGGAGACATACCCATAGGATTTTTATATGCAGTTCTATAGGCCCATAATGCATCATCAAGTTTCTTGGACCAATTCTTTCTAGATCTATTAACAGTCTTTTGCAAAATTAATTTGAGTTCTCTATTACTCAATTCTACTTGACCACTAGACTGAGGGTGATAAGGAGATGCAATTCTATGATTAACATCATACTTAGCAAGCATTTTACGGAAAGCACCATGAATAAAATGTGAACCACAATCAATCATTAAATATCCAGGGACTCCAAACCTTGGAAAAATAACTTCTTTAAGCATTTTAATAGAAGTGTTATGATCAGCAGTACTAGTTGGAATAGCTTCTACCCACTTAGTAACGTAATCAACATCAACTAAAATATGTGTATATCCATTAGAGGAAGGAAAAGGTCCCATATAATCAAAGCCCCAAACATCAAATGGTTCAATAACGAGTGAATAGTTCATAGGCATTTCTTTACGTCTACTAATATTACCAATTCTTTGACATTCATCACAAGATAAAACAAACTTACGGGCATCCTTGAAGAGAGTAGGCCAATAAAAACCAGATTGCAATACCTTATGTGCAGTCCTATCTCCAGCATGGTGTCCTCCATAAGCTTCGGAGTGACACTTGCGTATGATCTGTTCCTGTTCATGCTCAGGTACACAATTTCTAATAACACCATCTACTCCTTCTTTATAAAGATGTGGGTCATCCCAAAAGTAATGCCTAAAATCATAGAAGAACTTTTTCTTTTGTTGGTATGTGAAACTAGGTGGTATGAATTTAGCAACAATATAATTAGCATAATCAGCATACCATGGAGCAGTATGAGAAGTATTTATGACATTTAATTGCTCATCAGGAAAGCTATCATCAATAGGTAGTGGGTCATCAAGCACATTTTCTAACCTAGACAAGTTGTCTGCAACGGGGTTCTCAGCTCCCTTTCTATCAACAATATGTAAGTCAAATTCTTGTAGCAAGAGAACCCATCTAATAAGTCTAGGTTTAGCATCTTTATTTTCCATGAGATATTTAACAGCAGCATGATCAATGTGAATAGTTACTTTAGAATCAACAATATAGGGTCTAAACTTATCACAAGCAAATACAACTGCTAACAATTCTTTTTCACTAGTAGCATAGTTTCTTTGAGAACCGTCTAGGGTTTTACTAGCATATTGAATAACATTTAATTTCTTATCAACTCTTTGCCCTAGAACATCACCTACAGCATAATCACTAGCATCACACATAATTTCAAAGGGTAAATTCCAATCAGGTGGCTGAATAATAGGTGCAGAGATCAATGCTTTCTTAAGTATTTCAAATGCTTCTACACAATCATCATAAAAAACAAATGGTATATCTTTTTGTAATAAATTAGTTAGAGGTCGAGAAATTTTTGAGAAGTCCTTAATGAACCTCCTATAAAATCCGGCGTGACTAAGGAAACTTCTTATACCTTTGATGTCCTTGGGACATGTCATCTTTTAAATAGCATCAACCTTGGCTTTATCAACTTCAATACCTCTTTCAGAAACTTTATGCCCCAGGACAATGCCTTCATTAACCATAAAGTGGCACTTCTCCCAATTCAAGACAAGATTAATTTCTTCACATCTCTGCAAAACTCGATCAAGGTTGCTCAAGCAATCATCAAAAGAATATCCATAGACGGAGAAATCATCCATGAAAACCTCACAAATCTTTTCACAAAAGTCAGAGAATATAGTCATCATGCATCTTTGAAAGGTAGCAGGTGCATTACATAAACCAAAAGGCATACGTCTATAAGCAGAAGTACCAAAAGGGCAAGTAAAAGTAGTCTTTGATTGATCTTTGGCTGACACAGGTATTTGGGAGAAACCAGAATAACCATCTAGAAAGCAAAAATGTGTATGTTTGGATAATCTTTCTAGCATTTCATCGATAAAAGGTAAGGGGTAATGATCCTTTTTAGTGGCCTTATTTCATTTGCGGAAATCAATTACCATCCTATAACCTGTAATAATTCTTTGAGGAATCAATTCATCTTTATCATTAGGAACGACAGTAATACCTCCCTTCTTAGGGACACAATGGACAGGGCTTACCCACTGACTATCAGCAACGGGATAGATTATACCTGCCTCAAGGAGCTTTAGTACTTTCTTTCTTACCACTTCTGTCATTTTAGAGCCGTCGTTGCTGATCACGAACTGGTTTAGCATCTTCTTGCAAATTTATTTTATGTTGACATAGAGTGGGACTAATGCCCTTAAGATCATCAAGAGTATAACCAATAGCAGCATGGTGCTTCTTTAGAGTTTTCAATAATCTCTCTTCCTCATGCTCTGAAAGGTTAGCACTAATAATGACAGGATATATCTTTTTCTCATCAAGATAAGCATATTTAAGAGTATCAGGCAACAGTTGAAGCTCAAACACGGGATCACCCTTGGGTGGAGGAGGATCCCCTAGGATTTCAACAGGTAAATTGTTTTTCAGAATAGGTTCCTATTTAAAGAATACTTCATCTATTTCCCTTCCTTCATTCATAAACATATCATTCTCATGGTCTAGCAAATAATGTTCTAAAGGATCACTAGGAGGTATGGCAATAGAAGCAAGACCAATAATTTCATCCTTACTAGGTAATTCTTCTTCACGGTGTTGTCTACTAAATTTAGAGAAATTACATTCATGAGACATATCATCTAAACTGGTAGTAACGCCATCCCTTTTGCAATCTATGGTAGCATTAACAGTGTTCAGGAAAGGTGTACCAAATATAATAGGACAAAAGCTATCTTGTGGGGAACCAAGAACAAGAAAATCAGCGGGATATTTAGTTTTCCCACACAAGACTTCAACATCTCTAACAATTCCCATTGGTGAAATAGTATCTCTATTGGCAAGTTTAATTGTGACATCAATATCTTCTAACTCAACAGGTGCAATATCATGCATAATTTCTCTAAAGGCTAATAGGTATTGCACTAGCACTGGCACCCATATCACATAAGCCATGATAACAATGATCTCCTATTTTAACAGAAATAACAGACATGCCTACCACAGGTCTAGTTTTATCTTTAGCACAATGTTTAGCAATTCTAGCAGTTTCATCACAGAAATAAATAGCATGCCCATTAATATTATTAGACAAGAGATCTTTAACAATAGCAATATTAGGTTCGACTTTAACTTGCTCAGGAGGTGTATATGTTTTAATATTGCTTTTACGAACCATAGTTGAAGCTTTAGCATGATCCTTTATCCTAACAGGGAAAGGTGGTTTCTCAACATAAGAAGTAGGAACAATAGGATCATTATAAGTGACAATCTTTTCTTCAACTTTAATAGGTGCAACTACTTTTACTTCTATGGGAGGATGATATTTAAACCACTTCTCCTTGGGGAGATCAACATAAGTAGCAAAAGATTCACAGAAAGAAGCTACTATCTCAGAGTCAAGTCCATATTTAGTGCTAAATTTATGGAAAATATCAGTATCCATAAAAGATTTAACACAATCAAACTTAGGTGTCATACCTGACTCCTTACCTTCGTCGAGGTCCCAATCTGCAGAGTTGCATTTAATTCTTTACAATAAATACCATTTGAATTCAATAGTCTTCATCATAAAAGAGCCAGCACAAGAAGTATCAAGCATGGTGCGATTGCTATCAGAAAGCCGAGCATAAAAATTTTGAATAATCATTTCTCTTGAGAGCTCATGATTGGGGCATGAATATAACATTGATTTAAGCCTCCCCCAAGCTTGAGCGATGCTTTCTCCTTCGCGAGGCCAAAAATTATATATAACTGGGATCACGATGAACAAGATGCATAGGATAAAACTTCTGATGAAATTCCAATTTCAATCATTTGTAATTCCAAGACCCCATATCATCACATAGCCTATACCATGTCGATGCATCTTCCTTCAAAGATAAAGGGAAGACCTTCTTCTTAACAACATCTCCGGGTACACCTGCAAGCTTAAATAATCCACAAACTTCATCCACATATATTAAGTGCTTATCAGGATGCTTTGTTCCATCTCCTACCAAAGGATTAGCTAGCAGTTTTTCTATCATACCTGAAGGAATTTCAAAGCAGACGTTTTCATTTTCAGTAGGTTCAGTAGGTTGAGGAGCAACTCTTTGCTCTACTGGTCGGGGTGAAGATACCCCGAATAAGCCCCTCAGAGGATTACTTTCCATAGTAACAAGTGACAGTAAATTTCAGCACACTATATAAATTTTTCCTTACCAAATTCCACCTACCAAAGGCGCTTCAGTCCCCGGCAACGGCGCCACAAAAGAGTCTTGATGACCCACAAGTATAGGGGATCTAGCGTAGTCCTTTCGATAAGTAAGAGTGTCGAAGCCAACAAGGAGCAGAAGGAAATGATAAGCGGTTTCCAGCAAGGTATTCTCTGCAAGTACTGAAATAAGTGGTAACAGATAGTTTTGTGATAGGATAATTTGTAACGAGCAACAAGTAACAAAAGTAAATAAAGTGCAGCAATGTGGCCCAATCCTTTTTGTAGCAAAGGACAAGCCTGGACAAACTCTTATATAGAGAACAGCACTCCTGAGGACACATGGGAATATCGTCAAGCTTGTTTTCATCACGCTCATATGATTCGCGTTCGGTACTTTGATAATATGGTATGTGGGTGAACCGGTGCTTGGGTACTGCCCTTACTTGGACAAGCATCCCACTTATGATTAACCTCTATTGCAAGCATCCGCAACTACAACAAAAGTATTAAGGTAAACCTAACCATAGCATGAAACATATGGATCCAAATCAGCCCCTTACGAAGCAACGCATAAACTAGGGTTTAAGCTTCTGTCACTCTAGCAACCCATCATCTACTTATTACTCCCCAATGCCTTCCTCTAGGCCCAAATAATGGTTAAGTGTCATGTAGTCGACGTTCACATGACACCACCAGAGGGATGACAACATACATCTCATCAAAATATCGAACGAATACCAAATTCACATGACTACTAATAGCAAGACTTCTCCCATGTCCTCAGGAACAAATGTAACTACTCACAAAACATATTCATGTTCATAATCAGAGGGGTATTAATATGCATATAGGATCTGAACATATGATCTTCCACCAAATAAACCAACTAGCATCAACTACAAGGAGTAATTAACACTACTAGCAACCCACAGGTACCAATCCCGGACTTGGAGACAAGAATTGGATACAAGAGATGAACTAGGGTTTTGAGAGGAGATGGTGCTGGTGAAGATGTTGATGGAGATTGCCCTCTCCCGATGAGAGGAGCATTGGTGATGACGATGGCGATGATTTCCCCCTCCCGGAGGGAAGTTTCCCCGGCAGAACAGCTCCGCCAGAGCCCTAGATTGGTTCCGCCAAGGTTCCGCCTCGTGGCGGTGGAGTTTCTTCCGAGAAGATGGCTTCTTATTTTTTTTCTCATAGAAAGACCTCATATAGCAGAAGATGGTCATCGGAGGGTCACCAGGGGGCCCACGAGGTAGGGGGGCGCGCCCAGAGGGGTAGGGCGCGTCCCCCACCCTCGTGGGCAGGGTGTGGCCCCCTGGTGAAGTTCTTGCTCTCAGTATTTTTTATATATTCGGAAAACGTCTTCCGTGAAGTTTCAGGACTTTTGGAGCTGTGCAGAATAGGTCTCTAATATTTGCTCCTTTTCCAGCCCAGAATCCCAGCTGCCGGCATTCTCCCTCTTTATGTAAACCTTGTAAAATAAGAGAGAGTAGGCATAAGTATTGTGACATAATGTGTAATAACAACCCATAATGCAATAAATATTGATATAAAAGCATGATGCAAAATGGACGTATCAGTTTGAAATATGATGTCGAGGATTCATTTAATCCCGTATACAATTCCCTTTGTTTCGTGATATGTTACTTGCTCGAGATTCGAACATGGGTATTGCCATACTTATAGTTCAATCTTGTTACTGGCAAGTCTCTTTACTCGTCCTGTAATACAAGATCCCCATGACTAAACTCATTAGTCACATGCTTGCAAGTTGTTCACGATGTTGTATTACCAAGAGGGCCTAGAGATATCTCTCTGTCACACGGAGCGACAAATCCCAGTCTCGATCCATGCAACCCAACAAATACTTTCCGAGATACCTGTAGAGCACCTTTATGATCACCCAGTTACGAAGTGACATTTGATAACCCACAAAGTATTCTTCCGGTATTCGTGAGTAGCATGATCTCATGGTCTAAGAAACAGATACTTGACATGAAGAATGTTGTAGCAATTAAACTAAGTGGTACGATCTCATGCTAAGCTTACGGTTGGGTTTGTCCATCACATCATTCTCCTAATGATGTGATCCCATCATTAAATGACAACTCATGTCTATGGTTAGGAAATCTTAACCATCTTTAATCAACGAGCTAGTCTAGTAGAGGCTCACAAGGGACATTGTATTCATTTATGTATTCACACATGTATCTAAGATGGTCAATACAATTATAGCATGGAGAATAAACATTTATTCATGAACAATGATAATAACATCTTTATTATTGCCTCTAGGGCATATTTCCAACAGTCTCCCACACCCAAGGACATGTATACGATTTTCAACCTATTTTGGTGAAATGGAGCATGTGCATGTAGTTCAAATTTTAATTATGCGCATTAAATGACTAGAAAACTCAATAAATGATTAAAAAATGCCAAACGAACCATGAATAATTTAAAGTAGTTATGTACAACCGTCTGGCACCAGTGGGTAAGCACTGTGTGCGCACGCGTCGTGCTTCCTTCTTTCCTAACTTTTCCATATTATATTAATGGTGTTGTATCCAAACACGCTACCGTCTCTCGCCACTCCCCCATCGCTTTCCGCCACCAGCGTCAGCGGGCATAAAAGGCTATGTGATGACACATCGGCCATACAGCAGTATACCCTTCCAAGTAGGCCTAATTCCGAGCATGGCAACCCGCTGAAGCGCCGCCCCCATCATCAACCTCCTCGATGAGGAGAACGAGCCAGAGCAGGCCGGAGAGCAAAAGCGGCAGCGCGCCGCTGAGCAAGAGGGAGACGACTTCATCAGTGTTTGCAGACGTACTGGTCGCAACGCAGAGCAAAATCAGCAACCCAATGCCGCACAAGAGCACTATAACGCCACCTTCAACGGCTGCGGAACGCCACGCTGAAGGAGCAGTGTGATGACCCCATCTTGGTTCTAGCTCCATCACTCGACACTGGTCGCGCCGTCAGAATCCCGATTCCTCGCTAGGAATGGGCATCGGCCGTCAGCACCATAATTTTACCGGTCGCCGACCACGTTGTTACCAGAGTCCACGGCACCCACGACACCAATGTGCTAGTCTCTAATATCGGTGACCTCCTTGGCCACGAAGGTGACACCAACAACGAAATAGAGCAAAATGGTCATCGGATCTTGGAATTGTGCATCATCGATGAAATAGCCAGGGAGGGGGTCGGTGTCACGCTACAACAGTTCTGCGAGTGTGTCAAACACGTGGACGAAGACATGAACCGGTTCATCTGCAGCCAAGAGTTACCGTAGGCAAGGGTGGTAGTCATGGACTCCGGTCGGTTTAGGCCCTATTTGTATCGGTTTTCGCCCAGTTTTAGATTATATTACTAGGTTAATTAGAATAGCATGCTAGCCCGCTATATATAGTTTAGATGAAACATGTCAAAAATGTAATGAATATGCTCCGGTTTATGTATAAATTGTCTAAGTTTGAATGGAAGTGGTCCACTATGTCTAAAACCACAAATGTCTGTGATACGGAGCAGGCCCGACACGGTGACCATCGGGATACACCTTATATATGCGAGGAGGCAACCCTTATCAGCAAGGTGTAGCTTCCCTTCCGCTAGCTGATTCGAATGGAACACATAGGTTAAGTGTGATGTGGATGGAGCAGTCTAAGGATGGGTGACCAGGTGGGGTTTGACCATGAATGGATTTCTCTTGGTTCGTGTTGCGGTGGGTCATGGTGAAATGTCCGAGCAAAAAGTTCGAGCTCACACGTTCTTAGGATTCCCTCCCACATGCTCGAAGTGGTGGGTGGACCGACACCCTACGTACGTCGTCCTTAATTACCTAGCTTTCATGGGGCTGTCTGGTTCGTGAGGTAGGTGCTGGAAATATGCCCTAGAAGCAATAATAAAGTGCTTATTATTATATTTCCTTGTTCATGATAATTGTCAATTGTTCATGCCATAATTTAATTAATCGGAAACCGTAATACATGTGTGAATAAATAGACCACAACATGTCCCTAGTAAGCCTCTAGTTGACTAGCTCGTTGATCAATAGATGGTTATGGTTTTCTGACCATGGATATTAGATGTCGTTTATAACGGGATCACATCATTAGGAGAATGATGTGATTAAAAAGACCCAATCCTAAGCATTAGGAGAATGACTTCTTCCATTTGAATAAATGAAAAGGGTTTTCTGAAAATATTTGAATTTCTTTTGGAACTATTTCAAATTCAGAAATTTTGAGCAACTCAATGATTTCCATGATAGAAGATAAAATAACTTCTTTAAAACATATGAAAGATGAGTTGGGAGTTTCACAGAAGCAAATTTAAAGTCCCTTTGAAATTATTTGGGTTTTATTTAAATTATTTTTCTACAAAAATATATATATGGAAAATAGGGTAAAATGATTCCCTACAGTAGAAAATTGGAGAGAAATAAATTTGAAATCATTTTGGTATTTTTAAAAATGATTTTTATTGGGTTTTACAAGAGCTGTAGCACTCTTTGCTTTATTTAAATTTTTGAGGGATTTATTTGACGCTAAAAATTGTGAATTTTGTAGAAAATATTTTTATGAAAATTTTGATATATAATATTCCTATATAAAATTTTAATTTTATTTTCTTCATTCAGTTTTTCCTTTTCTGTTTCTATTTTAAAGAAAAAACAAGCTGCATATGCGGCCTATAACTATCCGTCACCCATGGGCGCAACATAGTCAGCGGCCAGGCCCATAACTGCTTTTATTTATTTATTGGTTATGCTTAGAAAAATATACTATTTTCAAAAATATTTCTTTTTCTAAAAAATAAAGTTAAAAAAACTGCAGCGCGTGCACCGGCTGGCCGAACACTTTTTAGCCCATGCGTTTTTTCTCTTTTTCTATTTTTACGCCTACGTTTAGTCCCACATTGCCTAGCCTCTGATTTTTAAAACCTTTTTTCTACATATAAATATAGACCTATAGACCCTTCAAAAATCATCTGATTCTGGTTAAAGGTTTGACTAGATTCATTAAATAAAAATATTTTTCTGCTCTCTGACGAGACTTTTGGAAATTGCCTTCTCTCTTCAAAGTCGTCTTTTCTCTATCTTATAAAGGTGTTTTTTTTATTTTTTTATTTTTATACTTTCGTAGTTTATTATTTTTAGATTAGTACAATAGAATAATTAGATTATCTATTAGTCTCTGTATTTATACATTAGACCCAGAATACTTTTAGCCGTAGCTATTTTTCTTCCGTAAAACAGCTTGACCTTGATTTTTCAAATAGGCATAACTTTTTACTCGTTCATCCAAATTAGATGAAACCAGCGCCTATAGTTTTGTCTTGTTTTCACCTATCCAGTGAACCTGTCACATCAACTTTTTGAAATTTTCAATTTTCGAAATTTGTTCAGATTCATATTCAAACTTCTTTTGATCATAACTTGAGTTTCGTAACTCTGATTTAGTTGATTCTTTTTGCAAATCGTAGCTCTTGACCTAAACTTTCTGATAAGACCAAATCCACCCAATTTTGGTACTGTTAGAAATTGTTTTCTGTTGCAAGAGTTAATTGCTTATTTTCGAAGTTTTCCGAAGTCTTTTCTTCGATTCTTTTGCATGAGTGCTTATATATGCAATTGTTTGCTCACGATAGATTGAACAGAGTGTGACAAGTAGAACTATCAGGAGTTATGAGTGTGAATCATCTTCATCAACAGTACAAGGCAAGTTCACACTTTGATCATATTTTTCCTACCTAGTTTTTATGCATTAGTTTCACCCTCAAACATTGCATGAGTAGGTTGTGATAACATGTGTGTATTGGGAAGTACTTGATGAGGTAGGAACCTATGTCTTGCATTCAAACCCAGTGTATTATTGCATTATGCTTGCATTACTTTGCTATGCTCGTAGACGTGGATTGGTATGTGAGATTTCATGGAAGATGTGAGAGTTATATTAACTAAGGGAAACTTAAGGTGGCTACTTTAATACATATCTGGGTGGATTGGGTGGGGCACCCTGGGGATACCAGTGGCTTGCCCGGACACCTGGGGAATCCAGCGTTGTCCTAGGAGATCCTGGGGTATCCGTGTGATCATCCTATGGTTTGCCACCCAGGCTCAAAGGGATCATAAGATTATTCATGTTAGAAAGTTCCATGTGCAGCCACATGCCATTATGGGCTCTGGCATACTTGAGTAAGTTGTGGGGATCCTTTCCATGATGGGATATCAGATGTAGGGGATTGTAGGTGTACCGACCTATCTATCGGTTAAGGGGACCTCTTCAGAAAGATTGTGTCTCGGTCATCCGTTTTTCAAACATCATGTAGTGCGAGAAATACAACGGAGGAGATCGAGTCTTGTGGGAAAAGTGCGCAAACCTCTGCAGAGTGTACAAACTAATCATGATTAGCCGTGTCCCCGGTTATGGACATCTTGAGTATCTGGTGCTTGAATTATTATGTTGATCTCATCACTCTACTTAATTAATTTGTTGGATTGTCAACTTTTAATTGGGATTGAGTTGGGGGTTACCTTCTCAATGTTTGTCAACAAAGTTTGTAGTTAAATAAAATATATTACTTTGTTGTAGGGGAAACTTAGCTTTATGCATAATTAAACTTTGAGCCTCCACCAGCCAAATATGCGTGTAGTGATAGCCATTATTCAGCATTGCTCTACAGTGTGAAATTGCCAGTACATTCAATGTACTGACCTACATGGCTGCAACGTCTCTTGTTGTAGGATTCTTACGACGAGTAAGTGATATGTTAGGGTTACGATTTCTACACTCAACTTTGTCGTTGGTGTTGATGGGAATCCACAACCTTGTTGTTACTTCCGCTGTATGGATTGAGGTAATAGTATTTATGTTACTTTATACATGTGATTTACCTCTGTTATAAATCCTCGAGTACTGTGTGTGTCAGCATACCGATCTAGGGATGACACTTAAGCACAGAGGCTTGATCCATCCGGGTCGGGTCGCTACAAGATGGTATCAGAGCACATGTTGACTGTAGGACGTGACCCTTGAAACTGGCAAGCCCATAGGAAAAAAATCTCTAAAACTTTATTTCCAAAAAGATCTTTTACTCTCATCTTTTCTAAGCTTTACCAAGTATTCCTCCTCTCATCTCAAATAGTTAGAATATACTTTTCCCCCTTCTTGACCACACGAAGATTGGACTGATGAGACCACTCCAAGAAGTACAAGATATCAGATAACTAAGACCACTTTGGAATGAAGAGGATTTTACCATGCATTATAACAATGGAAACTACAACGGATGAAGACTCCGAAGACTAGGAGAATTTGAAGGCTCTGAAGAATTTCCAGATTGGTATGACCTAGGAGGGCTACCCTTATGGAACTTGTCATACTATTGAAGCTGTCAATACCCGAGACCAAGGTGTGTCGGAGAAAGACCGTAACATGGAGCGTTAAAACTCAAAGTTTTGTCAGGAAAACCCTAAGGCAGTGGATATCAACTATGGTGTGATAGCTCATGGCAATGACATAGGCGCAAACACGACTATCCATGATGTTATCGCCCGCTTATGCTATTGTCACCATGCTGAGTTAAGCAAGCATTTCTTCAGAAGGATTGGATGACAAAAGGGCTAATGGAGCACCTATCAGCAAAAGACAAAGTTTTAACCTTAGCTGGTGTATCACCGGGATCTGGAGTATTACATCAAGAATTTTAAGATGGACCTTCAGGAAGTTGTATTTGATAAGGAAACAGTTCATGAAGAACTCAGGACCCAGAAGCTGAAAGTAGCCAAGCTGGAGGAGTAAAACCTCGAGATACCGCAGATTCGTCAGTAACTGAAGGGCAGTAGGACCAAGGTTCATGTCAAGGATGTTGAAACCTAGAAGTTTGGAATGCAACTCCAGAATATTAAAGGACATCACGAGAGACTTCGCGCCAACAAAAATGATCTAGCAAAAGAACTTAAGAAGGGCAAGCAAAATCGGAAGAAGTCATCGGAGACATGAACAAGACTGGAAGAGTTTGATGATTTTGAAGATTTATTGACCTTTAGAAGACCAAACCCCTGTTATATACCTACGTTAGATGCGACGTTGTGAGATGTCATTTGTTTGATGTTTTCCCGACAACCACAAAAAAATCTGTCTTTTCAAAACTATTGTTTGTATTGTGTGTACCCCTCTCTATCTCTCTTATCTTACCCCAAAACCCCTGGACCCAATAGAGGATGAATGGTTTCCGGGATCGATAAGTCAATTAGAGACGGACCGATGGATTCAGAACATGGAAGGTCACATGAAGAATAACACTATAGTCGGAAAAGGATATGGCCCAACATGCTCTTTAGTGCTTTGAAAGAGGTGTTGCTACTTGGCGGAGGATGTACCAAACCATCAATGGGTGGCAAAGAGTAACCACTTGGGAAGAATTTAAGTTGACCCTACTAAAGTCTTGGTTTGTGTCCCAGAAATTGAAACCTTATGGAAACGATATGAAGAAACCTTGTGCATGCAAGCTCTGTGGAGAAATAGGGCACAACCATAAAGAACACCAGGATGAATGCCCTCATTGTGAAGAAAGTCACCCAGCTGAAGAATGCCCAACTAGGCAGGTTACTTGTTTCTTGTGTGAAGGGACTACCCACTACCCTGCTCAGTGTCACATTTACCCCATGGTACAATGAACCATCTAGCAGAAGAAAGAAGCAATGAAAGGAGCCCTCATGAAAATTCTAGAAGAACCGGTGATGAAGGAAGAGGTGGAGGACACACCCAAAGCAAACCCAATTAAACCCTGCACCAAGTCATGCTATTCATGTGGAGAAGAAGGACACATCTCCTAGAATTGTCTGAATGGGGATCTAGTAGAATTCTCGACAGAGGAAGTAGAGTATGAGCCACTGGAAATAGAAGCCCTGATTGGAACGGAGAAATCCAGGAAGAGAAATAGATTGGATTCCACGAATAACCAAATTTCTACAAAGAAGGACCTATATCACATGTTTCAGGTGCAAAGATTCAGGGCACTACTTCAGCGGTTGCCCAAAAAGGAAGCCGAGGACCCAAGGAAGCTATGTAATTACAAGGAAACCACGAGACTTGTTAGAAGTAATATGTTTTCATTGTAACAAAGAGGGCACTTTGCCAGAGATTGTCCCGATGAGGATATTAGTGTTAAATACTGGAGTCTGTGAGAAATATAGTAGTAGTGGGAACATTTCTTTTATATTGAGGTGTTGTGTTGATGCATGTAATGGAAATGCAGAAGATTGTAAGAATATGAGAATCAATAAAGTTAGCATCGTTGGTACTGATTTGGATGCTTATGAGTTGTTACTCTATGAAGAAAGACTTTGACCATTTTCAAGGGTATGAGAAATATGGTCTATGGATGAATTGTGCATTTAAAGGGTGGTAGTACCCTGTGAGGAAACTTGACCCCTGGAAAAGAAAATGACATTCCACGGAGTGGACTTCAGACAAAATAAGTACGAGTTTTATCTCGATATGTGGGATACCCCAAGAGTATGAAGGGATGAAGTACTGTTGGATATAAAGGAGGTATAATGTTGGTAACATGGAGAAATTGTAACTCCATGATGCTGAGTAATCACGTCTTAATTTGGTACAAATAGAAGGAAAGGAGATGGTACAATTGGATGGATTTAAGAATGCTAGGAAGCTGGATGTTGGAATAATGATCAGTTGCACCTGATGATGATTTCAAGGATTACAAGTGATGAGATGGGCCATAACCCACAAGCCCCAGGACCTGCCAAGAAGCAAGCACACTCTTGCTGAACGAAAAACCCTGGAAGAAGTTACGACTTTACCAACAGACGATCTTATAGGAGTAACGCAAAACCTGAGAGTTGTGAAGGAACGATAGATGTTTGGTTTGGCTTGCAGAATCAATGGATTTATCCAAACTTAGTTCGTCGACAAGAGAAATTCTGCAATGCTTTTGGATGACCGAGTGTTAGAATGCGAGATTCACTAAACCATATACAAGGTAATGATTTGGGTGCGCGATGGATTGATCACCATACCAACTTACTCTTATTATCCGCCTTGCTATACGGGATGGTAAATCTGAGTGACTTACCCATAGTAGAGCGACGACGATCAAAACCTTGTTTAAACCTTGTAATGGTATAACTATTTTCCCTTGTACAAAGCAGCTGTTGCCAATCGTAGGTCATACGGTGAGAATGAAATCCAGACCCGTTTTCTGTAGGGACCCAGTCTAATTGTTGGATGACCACCATGAGATATCGATAGTTGTTTAGTATTGGCGCCAGACCCGTCAGCTAAGAAGACCCAGTCATAGAAGGACCGTACCAAGATAAAAGGATAGAAGAATTGAGGAAAAGGTTATGCCACTACCGGAAGAGCCAGAGAAGGAATTATCCTGAAGATCTGAGAAGACCGACACTGCCAACAATAAGGATGGAGTATATGAGTTTTGTTGGAACCGTAACCATGCTTCTAAGGGTGGTAGCACCCCAGATCCCCTGTGACGATCGATGGATTTTGAGAAGCCCCGAACCTAACCTATTTCTTTCTAGCCTCTTCGAATCTCAAGGGCGAGATTCAATTTAAGGGTGGTAGGTTTCTAACATCCCAAAATTCTAAATTTTGGAATGTTATATTAAATAAATAGTTTTGATTGATTGTTTGATTGTGGTGTGGTTGGTTGAGTGAAATTGAGTGAAATTTGAAACTTATGGAAGTTAAATGAAGAGGGAATAAAAGGACTTACCCAAACTTTCACCTTGCATTTTTTATCTCCATGAATTCAAATTCTTCTCAAATACAAAACCCTAGAGTGAAGATGAAATGACTTCTTCCATTTAATAAATGAAAAGGGTTTTTTGAAAATATTTGAATTTCATTTGGAACTATTTCAAATTCAGAAATTTTAAGCAACTCAATGATTTCCATGAGAGAAGATAAAATTACTTCTTCAAAACATATGAAATACGAGTTGGGAGTTTCAAAGAAGCAAATTTAAAGTCCCTTTGAAATTATTTTCAATTTGGAGTTATTTGGGTTTTATTCAAATTATTTTTCTCCAAAAATAAAATATATGGAAAATAGTGTAAAATGATTCCCTACAGTAGAAAATTGGAGAGAAATAAATTTGAAATCATTTTGGTATTTTTAAAAATGATTTTTATTGGGTTTTATTATGAATTGGAGAGAAATAAATTTAAAATGATTCCCCATGGGCCCAACATAGTCAGCGGTCAGGCCCGTAACTTATTTTTATTTATTTTTTGGTTATGCTTAGAAAAAAAATACTATTTTCAGAAATATTTATTTTTCTAAAGAAAATAAAGTTCAAAAAAAAAACTACAGCGCGCGTGCGTCGGCCGGCCGAACACTTTAGCCCGTGCATTTTTCTCTTTTCTATTTTTACGTCGACGTTTAGTCCCACATTGCCTAGCCTTTGATTTTTAAACATTTTTTCTACATATAAATATAGACCCATAGACCCTCCAAAAATCATCTGATTCGGGTTAAATCAATATTTTGGTTTGACTAGATTTATTAAAGAAAAATATTTTTCTCCTCTCCGACGGGACTTCTGGAAATCGTCTCCTCTCTTCGAAGTCGTCTTTTCTCTATCTTATAAAGGTATTTTTCTTTGTTTTTTTTCTTTTTATACTTCCATAGTTTATTATTTTTAGACTAGTATAGTAGAATAATTAGATTATCTATTAGTCTCTGTATTTATACATTAGACCTAAACTTGTTTTAGCCGTAGCTATTTTTCTTCCGTAAAACAGATTGGCCTTGATTTTTCAAATAGGCATAACTTTTTACTCGTTCATCCAAATTAGATGAAACCAACGCCTATAGTTTTGTCTTGTTTTCGCCTATCCAGTGAACCTATCACATCAACTTTTTGAAATTTTCAAATTTCTAAATTTGTTCAAATTCATATTCAAACTTGTTTCAATCATAACTTGAGTTTTGTAACTCCGATTTAGTTGATTCTTTTTGCAAATCGAAGCTCTTGACCTAAACTTTCTGATAAGACCAAATCCACCAAATTTTGGTACTATTTGAAATTATTTTCTGTTGCAAGAGTTAATTGCTTGTTTTCGAAGTTTTTCGAAGTCTTTTCTTTGATTCTTTTGCATGAATGCTTATATATGCAATTGTTTGCTCATGATAGATTGAACGGAGTGTGACGAGTAGAACTATCAGGAGTTATGTGTGTGAATCATCTTCATCAACAATACAAGGCAAGATCACACTTTGATCATATTTTTCCTACCCAGTTTTCATGCATTAGTTTCACCCTCAAACATTGCATGAGTAGGATGTGATAACATGTGTGTATTGGAAAGTACTTGATGAGGTAGGAACCTATGTCTTGCATTCAAACCCAGGGTATTATTGCCTTATGCTTGCACTACTTTGCTATGCTCGTAGACGTGGATTGGTATGTGAGATTTCATGGAAGATGTGAGAGTTATATTAACTAAGGGAAACTTAAGGTGGCTACTTTAATACACATCTGGGTGGATTGGTTGGGGGCACCCCGGGGATACCAGTGGCTTGCCCGGACACCTGGGGAATCCAGCATTGTCCTAGGAGATCCCGGGGTATCCGTGTGATCATCCTATGGTTTGCCACCCAGGCTCAAAGGGATCATAAGATTATTCATGCTAGAAACTTCCGTGTGCAGCGACATGCCATTATGGGCTCTGGCTTACTTGAGTAAGTTGTGGGAGTCCTTTCCATGATGGGCTATCAGATGTAGGGGATTGTAGGTGTACCGGCCTATCTATCGGTTAAGGGGACCTCTTCAGAAAGACTGTGTCTCGGTCATCCGTTTTTCAAACATCATGCAGTGCGAGAAATACAACGGAGGAGATCGAGTCTTGTGGGAAAAGTGTGCAAACCTCTGTAGAGTGTACAAACTAATCATGATTAGCCGTGTCCCCGGTTATGGACCTCTTGAGTATCTGGTGGTTGAATTATTATGTTGATCTCATCACTCTACTTCATTAATTTGTTGGGTTGTTAACTTTTATTTGGGATTGAGTTGGGGTTACCTTCTCAATGTTTGTCAACAAACTTTGTAGTTAAAGAAAATATATTCCTTTGTTGTAGGAAAAAATTAGCTTTATGCAAAATTAAACTTTGAGCCTCTAGCAGCCAAATATGCATGTAGTGATAGCCATTATTTAGCATTGCTCTATAGTGTGAAATTGCTAGTACATTCAATGTACTGACCTACATGGCTGCAACGTCTCTTGTTGTAGGATTCTTACGACGAGTAAGTGATATGTTAGGGTTATGGTTTCTACACTCAACTTTGCTGTTGGTGTTGATGGGAATCCACAACCTTGTTGTTACTTCTGCTATATGGATTGAGGTAATAGTATTAACGTTACTTTATACATGTGATTTACCTCTGTTATAAATCCTTGAGTACTATGTGTGTCAGCATACCGATCCAGGGATGACACTTAAGCACAGAGACTTGATCCATTCGGGTCGGGTCGCTACAGAGGTATGGGGATACCGACGATCGAATCTCGGGCAAGTAACATACCGATGGACAAAGGGAATTGTATATGGGATTGATTGAATCCTCGACATCATGGTTCATCCGATGAGATCATCATGGAACATGTGGGAGGCAACATGGGTATCCAGATCCCGCTATTGGTTATTGGCCGGAGAGATGTCTCGGTCATGTGTGCATGTTTCCCGAACCCGTAGGGTCTACACACTTAAGGTTCCGTGACGCTAGAGTTGTTATAGGAAATTGTATGTGGTTACTGAAGGTTGTTTGGAGTCCTGGATGAGATACCGGATGCCACGAGGAGTTCCGGAATGGTTTGGAGGTGAAGATTTATATATGGGAAGTCTAGTTTCAGTCACCGGAATGGTTTTGGGGGTTATCGGTATGGTAACGTGACCACCGAAAGGTGTCCGGGGGTCCACTGGGTGGGTGTCGGTGTCAAAACCGGCATATCTCGGGTAGGGGGTCCCGAACTATGCGTCTAAGGATCGAAGGTAACAGGAGGCAGGGGACACGATGTTTTACCCAGGTTCGGGCCCTCTTGATGAAGGTAATACCCTACGTCCTGCTTGATTGCCTTTGATGAGTATAGGGGTTACAAGAGTTGATCTACCACGAGATCATAATGGCTAAACCCTAGATGTCTAACATGTATGGTTAGGATTGCCTCTATGGACTAAACCCTCCGGTTTATATAGACACAGGAGGGGCTAGGGTTGTACAAAGTCGATTTACAGAGAAAGGAATCTTTACATCCGAATGCCAAGCTTGCCATCCACGCAAAGGAGAGTCCCATCCGGACACGGGGGAAAGTCTTCTATCTTGTATCTTCGCGTCCCATTAGTCCGGCCCATGTTGCATAGCCCAGACGCCCGAGGATCCCCTTATCTAGGACTCCCTCAGTAGCCCCTGAACCAGGCTTCAATGATGATGTGTCCGGCGTGCAGATTGTCTTCAGCATTGCAAGGCGGGTTCCTCCTCTGAATATTTTAAAGCATCTAAACCAAAGGACTATATTTAGATTTTACATCTTCGGTCTTGGTAAGGTGAGCTCTTCGAACAGTTCGGCTTTACATTAAATGTTATATCCTTCGGCTTTTGCGCCATCGCTGCTTCGGCTCCCACGTGTCAGATGAATATGAAGGGTCCAAGTATTTTGTACACATAACACCCGGGCCATGTAGGGAAGGTGTCTATTTATGGAGATTGAATCTCAGATGCCATTCCACACCAGGCGGAAAATCCTTAGAGCTTGCCACAAGAAACCACGCAAGCATGGCCAGCGCTCCCAGTTCTTCCTCCCGCCCCCACGGTCCGCAAAAAGGTGATTGGGAGAGCTGTTCTTTATCCCACGCCCAGCTAACCAAGCTCCAGGTGCAGGGATACCTCCCCCCTACGGATCTAGTCCCCATTCGGGCGGTATTAACCTCTTTTACTAGTGAAGCCCTGGCAGAAAATTTCCCTAATCCTTCAGAAGGGAAGCGAGTGTGCTTCGTTTCCTTTTTATTAAGAGGCGTCGGATTTCCAATCCATCCTTTCCTCCGAGGTCTCCTGGAGTATTATGGCCTCCACCTGCACAACCTCACGCCGGGCTCCATTCTACACATCGCGGGCTTCGTCGCTCTTTGTGAGCTGTTCTTAGGCTGCGAGGCCCATTTTGAGTTATGGAGGAAGCTTTTCTGCCTCGTCCCTCGCTCCCAAAAGGGATCCATTTTTGAGGTGGGCGGCACCAAAGTGTGGCGCATAGCCAGGACATGATACCTATCCGGCACTCTGAAGAAGGCATCTGAAGAGTGGCCCTCGGAGTGGTTTTATATTGAAGATGACGTTCTCCTAGAACCAATCCGACAAGGCCTACCTGCGTTTTCCAATGCTCCATTAAAGAAGCTCCACAGCTGGCACCCTGAAGCCTCGGGGAGGAAGACAGTGCGGAGGTTAAGAAGCTAATGGACAAGATAAAGACACTCGCCCAATCCGGAATGTCCAATATTGAGGTAATGGCAATTTCAATAATGCGGGGTGTTCAGCCACTCCAATCCAGAGGACTGCCCATGTGGCATTACAACGGAGAAGACGACACATCTCGATGCAGACGTAAGGGTCCGAACAACTTCGCCGCCTTGGCCGCCATGCTGGCTGATCTTTTTAAGGGGGAGAAAGAAGAATTCACTCACCTTAAGTGTCGAGATGGTTTTTCCATGTACAACCCTCCCAGCTGGGTAAGCCTTCGCTCAGCAATTTTACTCAATACTCCTCCTGAGTCGCACCCAGCTGAACTTAATCCCATCATTTCTTAACAGGAATGGAGGAAAGTTGCCACAGAGATCTATAGCCCCGCCCTGCAGCCGGAGGACCATAATCAGGACCTGGATCCCAGATTCAAAGAGGATCCGGATATATCCGTAGAGCTCAAGGAGGGGGTTTTCTATCAAGCGAGTTACGATGGCACAGAAGTGGCCATTATAGTTGATTGCCCTGGCCTTCTTCCCTCTTCCCACGTAAGTACTTAGGAGACATACTCTCCAAAAGAGTTTTCTTATTGCGCCTCACCTGCCGCATTGTCTCATGTTTTCAAAGGGGTGGCGCCTGTCTCGCCACACCGCATCGAAAGCGTCCCTTAAGAAGGCGACACCTGCACGGGGCGGGTCATCAAAAAGAAAGGCGGACGACAATAGTGCCAAGCTCCCACCCTAAAAAAGGTATGGTTATTTTTTAATGCTCTCATGGCAAAGGTACCGAATTTTGATATTTCCTACCGTGCAACATTTTCAGGAAAAGCATACACCGGACAGTGTCCAGGGATCTTGCCGGTCATGCATCACCCATCCAGACCTCGGATCCCGCCCAAAGGGCTGGGGTTGGTACCGGAGAAATGCCAGATTGTCCTCTCCATGAGGATTCAGATGATGTATCAGTTACCAACTCCGAAGTGGAGAGCGCAATGAACCATCGGCGCCGGAGAGCGGCCATGCGCGACCCATCCTTTACTGAAGAAGCATTTAATGCTTTCAGCTCAGCGGATGCATACATCCGAGCTGCTCCGGATGGGCTCGCTGGAGCCACTCAACAGCTTTCCAAGGACATGCGGGTAAGATCATCTGTTAGTAGCCCCCGAAACTTAAAGCAGTTAACGCAACTGATTTAAGGATCATTGCATAATCAGGTACTCACAGAGAAGAAAACCATGTTGTCTCAGGAGCTGGGGAAATGCCGGACTCGGCTAACTGCTGCTACCGCCGAACTAGCGAAGTCCAAGGAGGCACCGACTGGTAATGTCTGCGACTGTCCGGAAAATATAGTCATGTGCTAGTGATGTTTATTCAAATAAACACTGTTGTATTTATGATGGCAGGATCGTCGGATCAGCTGGAAGAGAAACTGAAGGCCGCGCAGGTGGCTAGACAACATGCCGAAAGGCAAGAGGCCGTTGGTCAAGTGTACTGATACGGACCAGGAATGAGAAGAACAAGCTGCAGGACGCCAACACTCAGCTAGGCGAAGAGCTAAAAGACGTGCGAGCCCAACCGTCGGACGCCTTGAAGGAGAACCGAAAGATGAGAGGCGGCATATTCAGTATGCCTTTTAACTTACTTCCGTGTAGTTCGCTAATGCAAATCCTAAAATTTTTATTTCTGTAGGTGTGCTGACTGGGCGGCCCCAAGAAGAGGTGTCCGGATTTCAAGGCGACCTGCTACAAGAGTTGTCTAAGGTGCATGAGCGAGCACAGAAGGCAATGAGGAACATCGCTAAGGCTTTATGGCCAACCGATTCTCCTCCAGGAAGTATAGAGGAACTCGTTAATTTGTTCAAGGAAGCTCGCCGCCGCTTTGGGCTATGGAAGATATCAGCCTGCCGAGAAGGTGCTCGGGAAGCCTGGGCCATGGTGAAAACATGGTACACCGGACTTGATCCAAATCATATGGTGCGGGTCGGACTGCAAGGATCCGATGGACAGGAAATTCCGATCAGCCTGGTGTACGACCACGTGAAGATGACCGCCAAGTTTTCTCAACAGGATTGTAAACTAGACAGCCTGTTAGAGGGTCTAGAGGAAGAAGAAGTTTTCGAGTCCAAGTAGAAATGTACTTTTATTGACAAACTTGTCTCCAGCCGAATTTGTAAAACGATTGTCATGGCATACTTTCTGCTTCGACCTCCGAAAACCCTCAGTTTGGAGTGTTTTCGAATACTACACCATAGGTAAACACCAAAGTATGTTCGGAAACTAGGCAGTCCGGTCATGGTTGCTTGAACAGACAAGTTGTATTCGGGGAGTTATGTTATATTACATTTGATTGTAAGAAACATCTTCCAAAGAGAATAGTTCCGTTAAGGGTTCCTCTCCCTGGGCCAGCATGCTGTTTTGTTTGTGCATGCCGAAGCTGTGATGCTAAAAAATCACAATACACGTTATAGTCTAGTGGTTTTGTATTGCAACGAGGGCAATTCGTCTTTTTTCACCGACCAATCACTCCCTTAAGAACGCTAGCTTTCGGCTTCACCCGTCTGAGGTACACGTCCGGATAACCCGGCTATAACAATTGTAGAGGTGCTCCCTTTATGCCCTAGCCGAACAAGCGGGAACGTATGGCATAAGCATAGGAGCCAGGCAACCTAGCTTGGCAAAAACTTAAGTCATAAAGGTGCATATAATGGCGAAGAAAATACATATATATGAGTAGATGACACATATATACGGCGAGCTTGACGCTCAAAAAATAATAATAAGCTTCTTGTGAAAAGAAGCCCCTAGGTATTGTGGGGTACATTTAAGGACGTATACCCCTCAGGTGTGCGGTTTATCCGAACACGAGCTAGAAGTCGTATATAACAACAAAAAGAAGAAAAAGAAAAGAAAAGAATAAGGTAACGAACAATGAGTTCGGACTTAGGCGTAGAATCTGCGGAGTCTAGCAGCGTTCCATGGGTTCGGCTCTAAGCGATTGTCCGATGCATCACGAAGGCGCTAGGCTCCTCCAGTGAGAACTTCATCTATAATGAAGGGACCCTCCCATTTGGGCTTGAGCTTGTCCTTTTTCTTCTCTGGTAGGTGTAGAACAAGTTCACCGACATTGTAAGTCTTGGCCCGCACTTCTTTGCTTTGGTATCTTCGAGCTTGCTATTGGTAGAATGCTGAGCAAGCTTTTGCGACATCGCGCTCCTCCTCCAGGCCATCTAAGTCATCTTGCCGATCGAGCTCGGCTTCTTTATCCTCGTACATGCGGACTCGAGGTGAGTCGTGGATAATATCGCAGGGCAAGACGACCTCTACGCCATACACCATGAAGAACAGTGTGTATCCGGTCATGCGATTGGGCATGGTCCGCAGCCCCCAGAGTACGGAGTCGAGCTCCTCAACCCAATGTTTATCTAACTCCTGTAAGGATCGCACTACTCTGGGTTTAATGCCGCTCCTTATCAGGCCATTAGCCCGTTCGACTTAACCGTTTGTTTGAGGGTGATAGACGGAGGCATAATCGAGCTTGATGCCTAGATTAGCGCACCAGGTTTTTATTTGTCGACTATGAAGTTGGAGCCGTTATCGGTAATGATGCTGTGTGGGACACCATAACGGTGTACGACACCTGATATGAAATCTATCACTGGTCCGGCTTCAGCCGTTTTAACTGGTTTGGCCTCTATCCACTTGGTAAATTTATCCACCATGACCAACATATTTTCTTTTCTTATGGCTTCCCCCTTTAAGGGGTCCGACCATGCCAAGCCCCCAGACTGCAAAGGACCAAGTAATGGGGATCGTTTGTAGGGAGGTAGGCGGCATATGGCTTTGATTGACGAAAAGCTGGCATCCTACACAACGCCAGACGAGGTCTTGTGCATCTGCTCGGGCCGTAGGCCAGAAAAATCCAGTTCGAAAGGCTTTACTTACAAGGGCCCAAGCTGCGGCATGATGACCGCCAAGACCAGCGTGGATTTCGGCCAAGAGCTACCGCCCCTCTTCTTTGGAGATACACCTTTGAAGGACTCCAGTAGTACTTTTCTTGTAGAGCTCTCCTTCATGAACCTTGTAGGCTTTCGAGCATCGGACGATGCATCGAGCCTCATTCTGGTCCTCGGGGAGATCTCGCCTATTGAGGTAGGCCAGGAAGGGTTCGGTCCATGGGGAGATTACCGCCATGATTACATGAGCCGATGGCATTGGTTCGGTGGCCTAGCCCCCGATGATATCGGGATTGTATTCGGAATCCGGGGGTGTGATTCGACCCGGACTGATGTTGCTGCTCTCGTCCTACCATACCACGGATGGCTTGAAGAGCCTTTCCACGAATGTGTTAGGTGGGACGGGGTCGCGCTTAGCCCCCATGCGAGCAAGGATGTCCGCTGCCTGATTGCTCTCTCGAGCCACGTGATGAAACTCAAGCCCCTCGAATCGAGCTAATATTTTAAGTACGTCGTTATGGTAAGCCACCATCTTCGGATCTTTGGCATCAAAATCTCCGTTTATTTCGGATATTGCGAGGTTTGAATCCCCGCGCACCACGAGGCATTGTATTCCCATAGAGACAGCCATCCGAAGACCATGTAATAAGGACTCATATTCGGCTACGTTGTTAGAGTATGTATACAGTATTTGGAGGACATAACGGACTGTATCCTTTGGGGGGTGTCAAGACGACATCGGCCCCAAGTCCAGCTAGCATTTTAGAGCCATTGAAGTGCATCACCCAGTTGGAATACGTGCCGTACTCTTTAGGGAGTTCGGCCTCTGTCCATTCGGCGATTAAGTCAGCCAACACCTGAGATTTTATGGCTCGGCGTGGTTTGTACGTTATTTCACATGGTAAGATATCTATGGCCCATTTGGCAATCCGACCGGTGGCGTCTCGGTTGTTTATAATATCATTGAGTGGTACTTCTGAAGCCACTGTGATCGAGCACTCTTGAAAGTAGTGTCATAGCTTGCAGGATGCCATAAAGACTGCATATGCTACCTTCTGATAATGCGGGTATCGAGATTTGCATGGTGTAAGGACTGCCGATACGTAGTATACTGGTTTTTGGAGTGGGAATTTATGCCCCTCTTCTTCTCGTTCGACGACGAGCACCGCACTCACCACCTGGTGGGTTGTAGATATGTAAAGCAACATCGGTTCACCGATGTTTGGTGCGGCCAGGATTGGGTTGCTAGCTAGCAAAGTTTTTATTTCCTCCAGTCTGGCCGCTGCAGCGTCCGTCCATGCAAAGTGGTCGGTGCGTCGGAGCAGGCGATACAATGGCAATGCCTTTTCTCCTAATCTGGAGATAAAACAGCTCAAAGCTGCCACACACCCGGCTAGTTTTTGGACCTGCTTGAGGTCAGTTGGTGTTGCCAATTGTGACAGGGCTCAGATTTTGGCTGGGTTTGCTTCAATTCCTCTATTGGAGACAATAAACCCGAGCAGTTTTCCGGCGGGAACGCCGAAAACGCACTTTTCTGGATTGAGTCTGATGTCATATGTTCGGAGGTTGTGGAATGTGAGGCGTAAGTCATCCACCAATGATTCAACGTGCTTAGTTTTGATGACTACGTCATCTACATATGCCTCCACAGTCTTGCCGATTTGCTTCTCCAGGCACGTTTGAATCATGCGTTGGTAAGTGGCGTCAGCGTTCTTGAGCCCAAAAGGCATAGTGTTGAAGCAGAAAGGCCCGTATGGGGTGATGAATGTCATTGCGGCCTGGTCGTATTACTTCATCTTAATTTGATGGTATCCAGAGTATGCATAGAGGAAACACAGTGAATCATGTCCCGCGGTTGCATCAATAATCTGGTCGATGCGAGGTAGTGCGAAGGGGTCCTTAGGGCAGGCCTTATTAAGGTCTTTGAAATCGACACACTGGTGCCAGGATTTATCCTTCTTTGGTACCATGACCAAGTTTTCTAGCCAGTCCGGATGTTTGATTTTTTTGATAAACCCGGCTTCGAGTAACTTGGCTAGCTCCTCCCCCATAGCCTGTCGTTTAGGTTCGGAAAATCGCTGCAGCATTTGCTTGACTGGCTTGTATCCCTTCAGTATATTGAGACTATGTTCGGCCAGTCCGCGCAGGATTCCTAGCATATCAGAAGGGTGCCAGGCGAAGATGTCCCAGTTTGCACGCAGGAACACACGTAATGCGGCGTCGACCGTCGGGTCCAGTTGTGCCCCAATGGAAGCTATCTTCTTGGGGTCCGTCGGGTGAACTTGAAATTTGACTATTTCGTCTACTGGTTTGAAGGAAGTTGACTTAGTTCTTTTATCGAGTATTACGTCGTCCCTATCCACTATGGAACACACACTACTGAGGTTGCTGCTAACGCGACACTACGATTAGAGACCCTTCAACGAAACTGTGTGCGATGCCATAATTCACAAACGGTGGTGTAAAAAACCCGTCAAAAAAGGTGCAAAACATTTGCGATGGAGGATGCATCAAACACGGTTCAGATTTTAGTTGCGTGTGCGATGCAGGGCATACGGCTCAGCTCAATTAACTGTTTGCGATGAGGAGGAACAAAAGAAATGGGCAGCCAGATGAAGGTGTGTGTGTGATGTACATCATACAGTTCACTCGGATGAACTGTTTTTGATTAGGCAGCACAAAAGAAACGGTCAGCCAGATCAAAGGTGTGTGCGATATATGGCATGCGGTTCACTCGGATGAACTGTTTGCGTTGAGACATGAGAGCAGAAACGGTTCAAATGCACAAGATGTGTGTGATACGAGGCAAACATGTGTGTAATCGGAAACGTGTGCAAAGACCTATAGCAACACAGACAATTACTGCTAACAAGACGTGTGTGTTGTGAGAAAACGACTGCTGGTATACTATTGTGAGTGATTGATGAAAACATCACTGACGGGTTACATTGTTTAGTCCGTGTGCGATGTGATTTTCTTTGTCCGCACAACATCTACGCTCTGTCTACAGAGCATCAACATATATACTTAAAAAGACAACATTGCATAACAAAATTAAGCATACAATTACATAAGTGACTACACACATAACATTTCCACACACCAAAGCAAGCAATTACATGCATACTAAAGTAGGAGAAACGAGGATCTAATCATCTACTTATTGTTGCGGCGACGCTTGCCATTGCTCTGCTTCCGGCTGGATCCCTGTCCGTTTTGGGGAGGGAGGCACTTCCTCATGCCAACGATCCGCCTCTACATGTCGTAGCTTGCTACATCTTGAGCTTGCGTTGGTTTTCCCCGAAGAGGAAGGGATGATGCAGCAGAGTAGCATAAGTATTTCCCTTAGTTTTTGAGAACCAAGGTATCAATCCAATAGGAGGCCACGCTCAAGTCCCCCGTACCTGCACAAAACGATAGCTACTCGCAACCAACGCGATTAGGGGTTGTCAATCCCTTCATGGTCACTTACGAGAGTGAGATCTGATAGATATAATGTTTTTGGTATTTTTGGTATAAAGATGCAAAGTAAAAAGTAAAAGCAAAGTAAAAAAGCAAAGCAAGATTAAAGTGATGGAGATTGATATGATGAGAATAGACCCGGGGGCCATAGGTTTCACTAGTGGCTTCTCTCAAGAGCATAAGTATTCTACGGTGGGTGAACAAATTAGTGTTGAGCAATTGACAGAATTAAGCACAGTTATGAGAATATCTAGGCATGATCATGTATATAGGCATCACGTCCGTGACAAGTAGATCGAAACGATTCTGCATCTACTACTATTACTCCACTCATCGACCACTATCCAGCATGCATCTAGAGTATTAAGTAAAAAACAGAGTAACGCCTTAAGCAAGATGACATGATGTAGAGAGATAAATTCATGCAATATGAAATAAACCCCATCTTGTTATCCTCGATGGCAACGATGCAATACGTGCCTTGCTGCCCCTTCTGTCACTGGGTAAGGACACCGCAAGATCGAACCCAAAGCTAAGCACTTCTCCCATGGCAAGAACTACCAATCTAGTTGGCCAAACCAAACGGATAATTCAAAGAGACTTGCAAAGATAACCAATCATACATAAAAGAATTCAGAGAAGATTCAAATATTATTCATAGATAGACTTGATCATAAACCCACAATTCATCGGTCTCAACAAACACACCGCAAAAAGAAGATTACATCAAATAGATCTCCACAAGAGAGGGGGAGAACTTTGTATTGAGATTCAAAGAGAGAGAAGAAGCCATCTAACTACTAACTATGGACCTGAAGGTTTGAGGTAAACTACTCACACTTCATCAGAGAGGCTATGATGATGTAGAAGCCCTCCGTGATGACGGCCCTCTTCCGGCGGAGCTTCGGAACAGGCCCCAAGATGGGATCTCATGGATACAGAAAGTTGTGGCGGTGGAATTAGGTTTTTGGCTCCTCTTCTGATCGTTTGGGGGTACATAGGTATATATAGGAGGAAGGAGTACACCGGAGGAGCACTGAGGGGCCCACGAGGTAGGGGGCGCGCCCTAGGGGTGGGGGGCGCCCCCCACCCTCATGACCGCCTATTTTGTTCCTTGGAGCAGGGTCCAAGTCTCCTGGATCACGTTCGGTGAGAAAATCACGTTCCCGAAGATTTTATTCCGTTTGGACTCCGTTTGATATTCCGTTTCTTCGAAACACTGAAATAGGCAAAAACAGCAATTCTGGGCTGGGCCTCCAGTTAATAGGTTAGTCCCAAAAATAATATAAAAGTGGAAAATAAAGCCCAATATAGTCCAAAATAGTAGATAATATAGCATGGAGCAATAAAAAATTATAGATATGTTGGAGACGTATCATAGCTCGTGTACGCCTCCTTGGCCGCGTACACGACATGAGCTTTGTTGAGTTTCCCCATCCAGGCTGAGTGCCAGGCATGCTTGTCCTTTTTGCATGAATCCTTCATGTCTCTATAGTAGGGGTCGATGATGGCCTCGGCGAGGTGAACCAGTGAGTCCTTCTCATGCTCCTTGCTGCCCTAGATCTTGTATTGGCCCTGTATGTCGACAAGATTCTGGCAGGCGATGCCCGAATTCTCGAGCGCCTTTACATCGTTGGTGATGTCCACCATAGCAAACATGTAGTGGGGGTTGTTGACAAACCTGGCGAAACGCTCGCAAGGCCTTGTGGCCAGGCAGTAGTGGTAGATGAGGACGTGGTGGTGCACACACATCTGGGTGACAACGACCTTGGGACGAGACCCGGCACGAGCGCGGGTGTACTCGTGGTCGAACCCGACCACCTTGTACTTCTCTGCGGCAAGCAAAAACTCCATGATGTGGATGGAGTGCTCCATCCAGACCGAGTCGTTGGTGTACACCACCGAGAGGTCCATGAACCTTCTGTGGGTGTCCACCACGACACGCATGGTGAACTGCTGCTCGTCGTCGGCAGCCGCTCGGAGCGCCATTGGAGCCGCACAGGATACCCTCTAAGAATTTCTCGTGGTGGGTGTTCTTCTTGCAATGGTGGGGCGCGATCGAAAGGTTGAAGAGACACAAGGGTTAAATGGCCGTTGTAATAAATGGGGGCCGGCTGGCCTGTAATCGCCACGTCTTGTCACGGCGTTCATAGCGGAGGATTCCAGTGCACACTTGACAACACCGCCCCGCACGCGTGGGCTCGAAGAGGCGCCAAATGTATCATCGGTGAGCCTATTCCTATGCTATCGCATTGTTTACGGCGCAAGCTTCCCGCCCAGCTTGTTTGGCCACGCGTCGGCTAGAAGAGGGACAAATCGTGGGCGTTTATTGGCAAAAGGCTTTGTAAAAATGAAGTGTGTGGAATGACTTCGATCATAAGTTTACCCATGGGCGATGAGGTCAAAGTTACACAGAAGGGTGATGATGGACACTCAAGTGCGATAAGTAATTCTGCGCTCTACAGTCCACGCGGTGGAAGAAACCAACTGTGTGCAATAATGTCGAAGATCGCAGTCAAGTTAGCTATATAGATCGTGTTCCGTGAGATCGACAAATTAAACTGATTCGAGAATGGTTAATAAAATCTAAGACCATTGCATATTAAGGTCAAAATAGTGTTAGAAATATACAAGTCTCATACAATGCCATTTCAATGATTGTACCACAAAATCTCGAAATGTTACAAGGTTCAAATTCCAGAGTTATATGGCTCAAATTCGAAGATTACAAGGTTCAAACTGACATTAGAAATGAAATTCAGCTCATCAGCTACAAACGCTCGCGCTGATCTGCTGAACATGGATATCAGAGAGGTTCGAACTAATATCACCGCTTCTAAGTCTGGTTTCGAAACCTCACAATTTTTGCAAAGGGGTCGGCCACTGAGAAGTCATGTATGGAGTTGACACGATGACTTCCGATTACTCTGTCATTTGAAGTTCCAAAATGAAATTCAGCATTTTGGGAGTGAGGGAGTCCTGGATTAGGGGGTGTTCGGATGGCCGGACTATACCTTCAGCCGGACTCCTGGACTATGAAGATACAAGATTGAAGACTTCGTCCCGTGTCCGGAAGGGACTTTCCTTGGCGTGGAAGGCAAGCTTGGCGATACGGATATGTAGATATCCTACCATTGTAACCGACTTTGTGTAACCCTAACCCTCTCCGGTGTCTATATAAACCGGAGGGTTTTAGTCCGTAGGACAACATACAGAACAACAATCATACCATAGGCTAGCTTCTAGGGTTTAGCCTCTCCGATCTCGTCGTAGATCTACTCTTGTACTACCCATATCATCAATATTAATCAAGCAGGACGTAGGGTTTTACCTCCATCAAGAGGGCCCGAACCTGGGTAAAACTTCGTGTCCCTTGCCTCCTATTACCATCCGGCCTAGACGCATAGTTCGGGACCCCCTACCCAAGATCTGCCGGTTTTGACACCGACAATCACCAATATCAATCTATGGAGTAATCTAGCAACAGGGGAAGGCGATATTCTGAAGACACTAAAGTCTCTCTCTTTATCAGGAGAGCCATGGCCAGACTACGGTCAGCAAGGTTGGGATACGGACGATGAAGAAATTCAAAGCCCACCCACCACCCACTTTGTAGCCACTGTCGATGATTTAACCGACATGCTCGACTTCGACTTCGAAGACATCGACGGTATGGACGCCGATGCAGGAGACGATGAAGAACCAGCGCCTATTGGGCCCTGGAAAGCCACCTCGTCATATGACATATACATGGTGGACACCCCAAAAGAAGGAGATGGCGATGGAACAGCGGAGGATGACCCCTCGAAGAAACAGCCTAAGCGCCGGCGTGAGCGGCACCGCTCAAAATCCCACCAAAGCAAATACGGTGATTCCAGCACGGGAGATAATAATACTCCGGAGAGTGCTGAAGAAAACCTCCTCCAGCAAGATTCAGCACAGGAGGATGGAGAAGCCAGCCCTCATGAGAGAGCGGCAGACAGAGAGGTCAAGGACGATAACTATATGCCTCCCTCCGAAGACGAGGCAAGCCTCGACGACGACGAATTCGTCGTGCCAGAGGATCCCGTCGAGCAAGAGCGTTTTCAACGCAGGCTTATGGCCACGACAAGAAGCCTCAAGAAAAAACAGCAACAGCTTAGAGCTGATCAAGATTTGCTAGTCGACAGATGGACTGAAGTCCTTGCGGCCGAAGAGCATAAACTTGAACGCCCCTCCAAGAGCTACCCAAAGCGCAGGTTGCTACCCCGATTAGAGGAGGAAGCACTTAAACCTACATCGCCAGCACTTGATATGGCCGACCGGTCACCTCGTGGCCATGACAGAGAGGCCTCTCGGCCCTCCACTCAAGCCGCACCCCGTACCAAGGCACGGGAAAATGCGCCAGACCTGTGAGATATGTTGGAGGACAAGGCAAGACAAACAAGATCGATCTACGGATCGCGTGGGCGCCCCACGACTCGAGACGGTAACCGTCACGCCGGACACAAATCCGGTAGGGCCAAACACAATAGACAAAGCTCATTGGAGCTACGTCGTGATATAGCCCAGTATAGAGGCGCCGCACACCCACTATGCTTCACAGACGAAGTAATGGATCATCAAATCCCCAAGGGTTTCAAACCCGTAAACATCGAATCATATGATGGCACAACAGATCCTGCGGTATGGATCGAGGATTATCTCTTTCATATCCACATGGCCCACGGTGATGATCTCCACGCCATCAAGTACCTCCCACTCAAGCTTAAAGGACTAGCTCGGCATTGGCTTAACAGCTTGCCAGCAGGATCAATCAGTTGTTGGGAGGACCTGGAAGCCGCATTCCTCGACAATTTCTAGGGCACTTATGTGCAACCACCAGACGCCGATGACCTAAGCCACGTAATTCAGCAGCCAGAGGAATCGGCCAGGCAATTCTGGACACGGTTCCTAACAAAGAAAAATCAAATAGTCGACTGTCCGGACGCAGAGGCCCTAGCAGCCTTCAAGCACAATATCCGTGACGAGTGGCTGGCCCGGCACCTTGGACAGGAAAAGCCGAAATCTATGGCAGCACTCACGACACTCATGACCCACTTTTGCGCGGGAGAAGACAGCTGGCTTGCTCGTAGCAACAATATGACCAAGAACCCTGGTAATTCGGACACCAGGGACAGTAGTGGCAGGTCGCGTCGCAACAAGCAGAAGCGCCGCATTAACGGCGACAATGCTGAGGATACGGCAGTTAATGCCGGATTCAGAGGCTCTAAATCCGGTCAACGGAAAAAGCCATTCAAAAGAAATCCTAGGGGCCCGTCCAGTTTGGACCGAATACTCGACCGCTTGTGCCAGATACATGGCACCCCTGAAAAGTCGGCCAATCACACCAACAAGGATTGTTGGGTGTTCAAGTAGGCAGGCAAGTTAAATGCCGAAAACAAAGACGAGGGGCTGCATAGTGATGACGACGAAGAGCCCCGGCCGCCGAACAACAGTGGACAGAAGGGTTTTCCCCCACAAGTGCGGACGGTGAACATGATATACGCAACCCACATCCCCAAGAGGGAGCGGAAGCGCGCGTTAAGGGACGTATACACGGTAGAGCCAGTCGCCCCAAAGTTCAACCCATGGTCCTCCTGCCCGATCACCTTTGATCGAAGGGACCATCCCACTAGCACCCGTCATGGTGGATTCGCCGCATTGGTTCTAGACCCAATTATTGACGGATTTCATCTCACTAGAGTCCTTATGGACGGCGGCAGCAGCCTGAACCTGCTTTACCAGGATACAGTGCAGAAAATGGGCATAGATCCCTCGAGGATTAAGCCCACCAAAACGACCTTTAAAGGCGTAATACCAGGTGTAGAGGCCAACTGTACAGGCTCAGTCACACTTGAAGTGGTCTTCGGATCTCCGGATAATTTCCGAAGCGAGGAGTTGATCTTCGA
This sequence comes from Triticum urartu, assembly GCF_003073215.2. Taxonomy (NCBI): domain Eukaryota; kingdom Viridiplantae; phylum Streptophyta; class Magnoliopsida; order Poales; family Poaceae; genus Triticum; species Triticum urartu. The sequence continues at coordinate 422,438,356 of NC_053027.1, forward strand.
CATAGTCCCATTCCGCAGTGGCTATCACGCACTGCTCGGGCGAACCGCATTCGCCAAGTTCAATGCGGTACCACACTACGCATACCTTAAGCTCAAGACGCCAGGCCCTCGAGGAGTAATTACGGTCAATGGAAACACCGAACATGATGTTTTACTCAAAAATTACATCCCTGGAACATTCATCCGCCATAAGGCAGGCACCCTTCAGAACATCCTTATAATAATTCTCGGGCTTGCGATGCTCCTTCCCCAGCGGTGGCCCGTCCTTCACAAGCTTCTCAGCATCCAGCTTGCCCCAGTGCACCTTAGCACGAGCAAGGGCCCACGGGCACCTTCAATGCAGACGGAGTGCTTGATGACTTCGAGCCTTGGACAAGCCCCCACCAGCCACCGCACCAGCCCGAAATAGCTCCCAGGCAGAGCCTCTCTAGGCCACAGCCGAACTATGAGGCCCTTCATGGCCTGTTCGGCCGCCTAATGGAGCTCGACCAGTTGCTTCAGCTGGTCGCTCAGGGGCACGGGGTGTCCGGCCTCAGCATACTGAGACCAGAACACCTTCTCTGTCAAGATGCCTTCCTCGGCTCGATAGAATGCGGCGGCATCGGACACGCTACGGGGAAGATCTGTGAATGCTCCTGGAGAGCTCCGGATTCGGGTAAGTAACAAGTAACTCATGTTTATGTGTTTACTTTGCATAAAGAATGCCTTACCCGCCGCTATATTTTTCACCTCATCCAACTCCTGGAGGGTCTTCTGGGATTCGGCCTTGGCAGACTTGGCATTTTCAATAGCCACCATGAGCTCGGACGCTCGCGTCTTTGAGTCAAGCTCCAAACTCTCATGTTTTTCCATGAGAGCCTGGAGCTCTTGTTGCACCTTGCCAACTTGGGCCTCATACTTCTCCCGCTCGGTGCGCTCCATGGTCGCCCTCTTCTCGGCCTCGACCAGCGCTTGCTTAAGGGTCGCCACCTCAGACGTGGCCCCTACAATAGCCACAATAATCCTGTCATTTTTTGCAATTGCACCTTTTTCTATATATATATATATATTTAAACAAGGTATTTCTTACCTTCCTTGTCCTCGAGCTGCTTCTTGGCACGTCCGAGCTCTTGCTCGGACTGCTCGAGGTTCTGATTTAGCGTGTCCACTTCCGCAGTCAGTACGGCGGACGCCAGCAGAGAAGCCTGCATACGCATATTGACTCCTTTTTGTTAGACTCCTGCAAATTTTATTTGATCCTCTATTCGGCTTTTCTTCCCGAACGCCAAACAGAGCATCAGGGGCTACTGTTTATGCGGTAATATTATTTACACATTCTTTACTTACCTCAAAGCCTGTTAAAAGGCTAGCACAAGCTTCAGTCAGTCCGCTCTTGGAGGACTGAACCTTCTGGACCACCGCACTCATAATGGTGCGGTGCTCCTCGTCGATGGAGGCGCCTTTGAGCACCTCCAACAGATTGTCCGGCGCCTCCGGTTGGATGGGGGTCACCAGCACGGTGGGCTTGCTCCTCTTGGAAGGAGGTCACCCGCCGGACTCTAGAACCTTTGAAGGTTCCGGAGCGGTGTCCGGCCTAGAGCCAGACTTGGAGCCCTGGGGGGTTTTATCCCCTTTACTCCTGGAGTCCGGGAGGTCGCCTTGCGGCGCCTCTAGGACCACCTCCTCCTGGCTTGGAACCTGTTGGGACAACACTTCGGCGTCGTCCGTAGGGCGGGGGGAGGTAGCCGGCGGAAGCGAATTCACATCTGACGAGTCCAGTAAACCGCTCGACGATGCGTCGAGCCGGTCTTTGGGCGGGCTGCATAATCATATTCGACATAAGGGAAAGCTATGCAATAAAAGAATACTATGAATTACTCTGGTATCTGGATACTTACGATTCCGCCAGGGGCTTGGCCCTGAGCGGCCACTCCTCTCCGCCATCGTCGGCGTTGGTGGAGTAGTCCAGAGGAAGGGTTTTCCCCTTCTTGGACCTTTCGGCCTCCCCAGTAAGGGTGGCCTTCCTTTTCCTATCTCCCCCCGCTGGAGGGGGAGAGGTCTCTTCTTCCTCCTCCTCGTCTTCACAGGAGGAATGCGCCTTGGAGCCGTCGGATGATGAACCCGACACGTCCTGGTGCCGGGAACTTGTTCAAGTCCCGGTGGCCTTCTTCTCCGGCACCACATAGGGTGCCGGAACCAGCAGCTTCGCCAAGCGGGCATCGGCTGGGTCTTCGGGCAAAGGAGCCGGACAGTCGATCTGTCCGGACTTCGCCTGCCAATCCTGTCAAAGGTAAGGGAGCTTAGATCCCGCATAGAGTTAAACTATGAAAAACTAATACCCTGTAAAAGGTACAAACAACTTACCGCGCTAGCGTGACGCTGCGCGCTGAATCCGCGATCCTCGGTAGCGGATGCGGGAGCCTCGGCGCCCTTGAAAAGCACCTTCCAGGCATCTTCATACGTCGTGTCGAAGAGCCTGCTCAGATTTCGGTGCTGCGCCGGGTTGAAATACCACAAATTGAAGGCCCGTTGTTGACACGGGAGGATCCGGCGGATGAGCATAACCTGGACTACGTTGACGAGTTTGAGATGCTTGTCCACCAGGGATTGGATGCATGTTTGCAGTCCAGTCACCTCTCTTTTCCTGCCCCACGATAGGCCCATCTCTTTCCAGGACGTGAGCCGCATTGGGGGTCCGGACCGGAACTCGGGGGCTGCGACCCACTTAGGGTCGCACGGCTTGGTGATGTAAAACCACCCCGATTGCCACCCCTTCAGGGTCTCCACAAAGGAGCCCTCGAGCCATAAGACGTTGGGCATCTTGCCCAACATGGCGCCTCCGCACTCCGCCTGGTTGCCGCGCACCACCTTCGGCTTGACATTGAAAGTCTTGAGCCATAGGTCGAAATGGGGGCGGATGCGGAGGAAAGCCTCGCACACGACGATAAACGCCGAGATGTTGAGGATGAAGTTCGGGGCCAGATCATGGAAATCCAGGCCGTAGTAAAACATGAGTCCCCGGACGAATGGGTGGATAGGAAAGCCCAGTCCGCGGAGGAAGTGGGGAAGGAACACTACCCTCTCATGGGGCCTTGGGGTGGGGAGGAGCTGCCCCTCTTCGGGAAGCCGGTACGCGATGTCGTTAGACAAGTATCCGGCCTTCCTCGGTTTTTTGATGTGTCCCTCCGTGACGGAGGAGACCATCCACTTGCCTCCCGCTCTGGACATGGCTAGAGAAGGTTGAGGTGGGGAGTGCGAACTTGGGCGTGGGAGCTCGAGTGCGCAAGAATGGATAGGCAAAGGAGGAAGATGGCGTAGGTGAAAAGGTGGATCCTTATCCCCTTATATGGGTGGACGCAACTACGTGTCCCCACCAGCCTGGTAAAACTCGCTTATCCCCAAGCGCCGTAATCAATGGCGCGGTTGGGTTACCCACGCCCGTATTGATGAGAATCCCGGAATAAGGGGACACGATCTCTGCTTTAACAAGACATGCCAAGGAAACCGCCTCACATGACATGCTGAGGTGGGATAATAAAACGATTCGAATAAAGGCTTGGCCGTGGTGCGATGTCACACAACGGGATACGTCCGCAGATTAGATTTGTGTAAATATTATTCTCTCTATGGCAATATGTGGAAACTTATTTTGCAGAGACAGACACTATCTTTGTGTTCAAAATCTTCTATGAAGTACTTGGAGGAGGAACCCGCCTTGCAATGCCGAAGACAATCTGCGCGCCGGACTCGTCGTCATTGAAGCCTGGTTCAGGGGCTACTGAGGGAGTCCTGGATTAGGGGGTGTTCGGATGGCCGGACTATACCTTCAGCCGGACTCCTGGACTATGAAGATACAAGATTGAAGACTTCGTCCCGTGTCCGGAAGGGACTTTCCTTGGCGTGGAAGGCAAGCTTGGCGATACGGATATGTAGATTTCCTACCTTTGTAACCGACTTTGTGTAACCTTAACCCTCTCCGCTGTCTATATAAACTGGAGGGTTTTAGTCCGTAGGTCAACATACAGAACAACAATCATACCATAGGCTAGCTTCTAGGGTTTAGCCTCTCCGATCTCGTGGTAGATCTACTCTTGTACTACCCATATCATCAATATTAATCAAGCAGGACGTAGGGTTTTACCTCCATAAAGTGGGCCCGAACCTGGGTAAAACTTTGTGTCCCTTTCCTCCTGTTACCATCCGGCCTAGACGCACAGTTCGGGACCCCCTACCCGAGATCCGCCGGTTTTGACACCGACAGGGAGCCTGCTCCTTTCTACCGCAGGCGCCGGCACTGATCAACAAACCAATCATTTTTGCAAAATAAATGTAGGACGAACCTCATTTCCTTCAGCACTCTTGCTCTGAGAACAAAGAACCTAGCGAATATAATCTACGGTAAGGTCCCTCGGTAGGAGTTCAAAGTAATTTCTGAGAGATGCAGATCTAGGCATTTGACGTGATTGTTATATTGTATCACATTATCCACCACTAGGCCTAATCTTATCTGCAAAAGAAAATAACGTGTTAGTGCCTACATGGAGTTTTGAACATTACTATAGGCCTATTTGGTTGGCAGGATTTGTAAAATGGACTGACATGCCATCTTCGATCTGACATGATTAACATGGGCATTTGATTACATTCTAGAAAAATGTAGCCTTCTTCACAAGAGGTTGGAGTGGATGAAAAGTTCCCTAAGAAAACTTGAACTGCCTTATGGTTAACATTTAACAGGAAAGGAACATCACCTCGATATATAGCTTCTCCAGGCACGGAAAGCATCTCAGGAAACTGACAGCTTGCTCCAGGTTGGGGCCGATAGATTCTAGTGCCAAGACCTTCACTATGTGCAGTTTCGGGGTCAAGCTTGTCGGAATCATTTTCTGAATGATAGACGAACAAACATCTTCAAAATTAGAAATAATGTTAATTTGTAGAAGGAGAGGTAGAAGGCGGCTGTTGTACCTGAACAGGTGTGGATCCAATAACAAGTTCGGAGTATTTGTGAGACGAGTAGCCCACCACTGTCAATTTCGGCGCAGAAATGACATTGATTCTTGTTGGACCTTCTTGATAAACTACAAGTAATCTCTCAAGTGCAGGTGTGTCCTCAATGACCATACCATGGTACACATCTTGTGATGCCTTCCTGCCGCACCAGCAACACACATAAATAGTCCGGAGAGTCATGGAGGTGATGTGGAAGGTACTCAACCCATTGATCGCCTGAAGACGAAGGTACTCGAGTGTAGTACAGCCACGGAGCAGGCGCTCCATGTCACTGTTTGAGAGGCAGACGACAACGAGCTCGAGGTGCTTCAGTCGTGGTAGAATAAGAGCGGGTGCGTCATTAAGGGGGAAGGGGGAAATGGCAGTTCCTGAACTTGGCGACGCGCAGCGTGGGTGCGAGGCGGAGTGCAGACATTGGCAGCGACCGCATATGCTCATCATCAAAAGTGAGCTCCTCGAGCTGATCCAGGGCGGGGGATCGGAACCAGTCGTCAAGCTTGGCTCGGTCCTTGCCGTTGGAACGGAACTTGCCCATTCTAAGGCCTTTGGTTGGGCCAAGGTGACTGCCGAGGATCTTGGAGAATGCATCCAGGCTTTTGCGATAGCCATGGCAGAGCTCGTGGGTGTCGATGAGGTTGAGAGGGCTGGAGTTCCATAGGGGGCGCCACCGCCGGGAAAGGACGGTTGTCCGCGCCACATATTTGATTGGGAGGAGGGAGATGATGACTCTCAACATATCATCGGGGAGGCTGCTGATGAAGTCTAGGCCTGCTGGAGTCGCTTGCAGTTCTAGCTCGCCCCGCCTCCGCTTGTTGGCAGCCCCGTTCTCCACCTCCGGAGTCTCCTTGTCAGCGGCGCTTTCTGATAGAAATGGGAGTACATGGAATATTTAGTTAAAATAGGGCAATAGAAAAGTGTATTGGTAACTAGAAGTTATTAGGTACGAATATAGTAAGAAAAGGGAATAACAATTGGTTTCTTAAATACTACAAAATTCATTTGACATTGCTGGGTAAGTCAACATGCAGATAGTTGAAAAGAAAACTTACTTCGAACAACGTCTGGACGGATGATTTTGTCGGGGAAGTTAGCATATATCTCATGCCCAGGACCTTTTATGTGCAGTGCAATTTTAGTGCCAGCTTTCAGTACATAAAACTTTGCAATTTCTTTCCAAAAGCGAGTGCCAAAATAGGAGTCACCATGTTCATCAAGTCTTACAGTAGCAACGATTGTAAATCCATGGTTTGTGTGTAGTATGAGATCCGTGGAGCCTTCATCTATGTAAAGGTAAAAATTGTGCACTACATAATCTGTTGCATAGCAAGGGATGTTCTGCAGAAAATTGTAGGATTGTTGAAGAAAATATGGTAACATGCAAATATGGGCCCAAATTGAAAGAACTGTACAGAGTTGAAATTGAAAGACAAAAATCCATAATTAAATAGATAGGGTAAACATGATGTCTTGGAAATATCAGAGTAATCGAAAGAACATTACATCACTAATTTTCCTAAAATAGAAAGAAGAGGGGGGAAATCCCCTTTGACGTATATGGTGCATGTGGCACCTTTTATCCAAATGTAGCAATATTTAGAATATGTTTAGGAAAGTAGGCCAGGCCAACCGATTTAGGGTGAGATTGAATATACCACGCGCGTCCTCGAGTTATCTGGTACGGTGAGATGGAATCTCTGGCGGAGGTCGCAAAGTCCTCAAATCAGCTCAAATAAAAAAGAATTCACGGCGATTTCCGCTCGGTGATTAAAGGAGGCAGATGAACTGGGATAAGAGATGAGATAATATCTCGTTAGATTAGTTATCTTGTCGTCCATGAGAAAGAACCCTCAGTACGGCAGATTCCCCAACCGAGCGGAGCTGAGTCGACCGCAAGTAGCATCGAGAAAGTCGATGTCGATAGGCAGCGGCAAGCGGAAGTGGCGAAATGTGGTGGGATTTGCCGGCAGCCTGGCGGCGGCATGCGCCGAGCTAAGTGTTTACCGCCGTAATGGGCGGTGCCATGGCATAGACGCGGAGGAGCTTGTGCAGGTGTGAATGGGGAACGTACCGGAGGGGCCGAGGGGGTGGCGGGCGGGGTGAGGGTTTTTGTGACGTGGGGACGGTGAGGGTTTTCTTTTTGTTTTTTGAATTGGGTGGTGATGGTTTTCTATCCCACAATGAATTTTGGGGGCGACAGTTTGCTAGAGCGAACCGTGTGTGATTGACGCAGCAGGAAAAATGAAAATCATTGCACACGGTTCCAATTTTGGAAACTGTGTGTGATTGATGTTGAAGGAAATATGCCCTAGAGGCAATAATAAAGTTATTATTTATTTCCTTATATCATGATAAATGTTTATTATTCATGCTAGAATTGTATTAACCGGAAACATAATACATGTGTGAATACATAGACAAAAACAAGAGTCACTAGTATGCCTCTACTTGACTAGCTCGTTAATCAAAGATGGTTATGTTTCCTAACCATAGACATGAGTTGTCATTTGATTAACGGGATCACATCATTAGGATAATGATGTGATTGACTTGACCCATTCCGTTAGCTTAACACTTGATCGTTTAGTTTGTTGCTATTGCTTTTTTCATAACTTATACATGTTCCTATGACTATGAGATTATGCAACTCACGTTTACCGGAGGAACACTTTGTGTGCTACCAAACGTCACAACGTAACTGGGTGATTATAAAGGTGCTCTATAGGTGTCTCCGAAGGTACTTGTTGGGTTGGCGTATTTCGAGATTAGGATTTGTCACTCCGATTGTCTGAGAGGTATCTCTGGGCCCTCTCGGTAATGCACATCACTCAAGCCTTGCAAGCATTGCAACTAATAAGTTATTTGCAAGATGATGTATTACGGAACGAGTAAAGAGACTTGTCGGTAACGAGATTGAACTAGGTATTGAGATACCGACGATCGAATCTCGGGCAAGTAACATACCGATGACAAAGGGAACAACGTATGTTGTTATGCGGTCTGACCAATAAAGATCTTCATAGAATATGTAGGAGCCAATATGAGCATCCAGGTTCCGCTATTGGTTATTGATCGGAGACGTGTCTCGGTCATGTCTACATACTTCTCGAACCCGTAGGGTCCGCACGCTTAAAGTTCGGTGACGATCGTAATTAGGGTTTTTGTGTTTTGATGTACCGAAGGTTGTTCGGAGTCCCGGATGTGATCACGGACATGATGAGGAGTCTCGAAATGGTCAAGACATAAAGATTGATATATTGGAAGCCTATATTTGGATATCGAAAATGTTTCGGGTGAAATCGGGATTTTACCGGAGTACCGGGGGTTACCGGAACCCCCCGGGGGTTATTGGGCCTACATGGGCCATAAGGGAGAAGAGGAGGGCCGGCCAGGGCAGGCCGCGCGCCCCCTCCCCCCTAGTCCGAATAGGACAAGGAAGGGGGGGTGGCGCCCCCCTTTCCTCTTTCTCCCTTCCTCATTCCTTTTCCAACAAGGCAAGAGGGGGGAGTCCTACTCCCAGTTGGAGTAGGACTCCTCCAAGCGCACCCATAGGGCCGGCCGCACCTCCCCCTCTCCCTCCTTTATATACTGAGGCAAGGGGCACCCCATGACACACAAGTTGATCCTCGTGATCGTTCCTTAGCCGTGTGCGGTGTCCCCTTCCACCATATTCCACCTCGGTCATATCGTATCGGTGCTTAGGCGAAGCCCTGCGTCGGTAGAACATCATCACCGTCATCATGCCGTCTGCTGACGAAACTCTCCCTCAATGTTTTGCTGGATCGAAACTCGAGGGACGTCACCGAGTTGAACGTGTGCAGAACTCGGAGGTGCCGTACGTTCGGTACTTGGATCGGTCGGATCGGGAAGACTTACGACTACTTCCTCTACGTTGTGTCAACACTTCCGTTGCCGGTCTACGAGGGTACATAGACAATACTCTCCCCTCTCGTTGCTATGCATCACCATGATCTTGTGTGTGCGTAGGAATTTTTTTGAAATTACTAAGTTCCCCAACAGTGGCATCCGAGCCTAGGTTTTATGCGTTGATGTTGTGCACGAGTAGAACACAAGTGAGTTGTGGGCGATATAGGTCATACTGCTTACCAGCATGTCATACTTTGGTTCGGCGGTATTGTTGGATGAAGCGGCCCGGACCGACATTACGCGTACGCTTACAGGAGACTGGTTCTACCGACGTGCTTTGCACACAGGTGGCTGGCGGGTGTCAGTTTCTCCAACTTTAGTTGAACCAAGTGTGGCTACGCCCGGTCCTTGCGAAGGTTAAAACAGCACCAACTTGACAAACTATCATTGTGGTTTTGATGCGTAGGTAAGAACGGTTCTTGCTAAGCCCGTAGCAGCCACGTAAAACTTGCAACAACAAAGTAGAGGACGTCTAACTTGTTTTTGCAGGGCATGTTGTGATGTGATATGGTCAAGACATGATGCTAAATTTTATTGTATGAGATGATCATGTTTTGTAACCGAGTTATCGGCAACTGGCAGGAGCCATATGGTTGTCGCTTTATTGTATGCAATGCAATTGCGCTGTAATGCTTTACTTTATCACTAAGCGATAGCGATAGTCGTGGAAACATAAGATTGGCGAGACGACAACGATGCTACGATGGTGATCAAGGTGTCGCGCCGGTGACGATGGTGATCATGAAGGTGCTTCGGAGATGGAGATCACAAGCACAAGATGATTATGGCCATATCATATCACTTATATTGATTGCATGTGATGTTTATCTTTTATGCATCTTATCTTGCTTTGATTGACGGTAGCATTATAAGATGATCCCCCACTAAATTATCAAAGTATAAGTGTTCTCCCTGAGTATGCACCGTTGCGAAAGTTCTTCATGCTGAGACACCACGTGATGATCGGGTGTGATAGGCTCTACGTTCAAATACAACGGGTGCAAAACAGTTGCACACGCGGAATACTCAGGTTTAACTTGACGAGCCTAGCATATAACAGATATGGCCTCGGAACACGGAGACCGAAAGGTCGAGTGTGAATCATATAGTAGATATGATCAACATATTGATGTTCACCATTGATACTACTCCATCTCACGTGATGATCGGACATGGTTTAGTTGATTTGGATCACGTGATCACTTAGAGGATTAGAGGGATATCTTTCTAAGTGGGAGTTCTTAAGTAATATGATTAATTGAACTTAAATTTATCATGAACTTAGTACCTGATAGTATCTTGCTTGTCTATGTTTGATTGTAGATAGATGGCTCGTGCTGTTGTTCCGTTGAATTTTAATGCGTTCCTTGAGAAAGCAAAGTTGAAAGATGATGGTAGCAATTACACGGATTGGGTCCGTAACTTGAGGATTATCCTCATTTCTGCATAGAAGAATTACGTCCTGGAAGCACTGCTAAGTGTCAAGCCTGCTGCAGGAGCGACACCAGATGTTATGAACGTCTGGCAGAGCAAAGCTGATGACTACTCGATAGTTCAGTGTGCCATGCTTTACGGCTTAGAACCGGGTCTTCAACGACGTTTTGAACGTCATGGAGCATATGAGATGTTCCAGGAGTTGAAGTTAATATTTCAAGCAAATTCCCGGATTGAGAGATATGAAGTCTCCAATAAGTTCTATAGCTGCAAGATGGAGGAGAATAGTTCTGCCAGTGAACATATACTCAAAATGTCTGGGTATCATAATCACTTGACTCAACTGGTGGTTAATCTTCCTGTTGATAGTGTCATTGACAGAGTTCTTCAATCACTGCCACCAAGCTACAAAAGCTTCATGATGAACTATAATATGCAAGGGATGAATGAAACTATTCCTGAGCTCTTCGCGATGCTAAAAGCCGCGGAGGTAGAAATCAAGAAGGAGCATCAAGTGTTGATGGTCAATAAGACCACCAGTTTCAAGAAAAAGGGCAAAGGGAAGAAGAAAGGGAACTTCAAGAAGAACAGCAAACAAGTTGCTGCTCAGGAGAAGAAACCCAAGTCTGGACCTAAGCCTGAGACTGAGTGCTTCTACTGCAAGCAGACTGGTCACTGGAAGCGGAACTGCCCCAAGTATTTGGCGGATAAGAAGGATGGCAAAGTGAACAAAGGTATATGTGATATACATGTTATTGATGTGTACCTTACTAATGCTCGCAGTAGCACCTGGGTATTTGATACTGGTTCTGTTGCTAACATTTGCAACTTGAAACAGGGGCTACGGATTAAGCGAAGATTGGCTAAGGATGAGGTGACGATGCGCGTGGGAAATGGTTCCAAAGTCGATGTGATCGCGGTCGGCACGCTACCTCTACAACTACCTTCGGGATTAGTATTAGACCTAAATAATTGTTATTTGGTGCCAGCGTTGAGCATGAACATTATATCTGGATCTTGTTTGATGTGAGACGGTTATTCATTTAAATCAAAGAATAATGGTTGTTCTATTTATATGAGTAATATCTTTTATGGTCATGCACCCTTGAAGAGTGGTCTATTTTTAATGAATCTCGATAGTAGTGATACACATATTCATAATGTTGAAATCAAAAGATGCAGAGTTGATAATGATAGTGCAAATTATTTGTGGCACTGCCGTTTAGGTCATATCGGTGTAAAGCGCATGAAGAAACTCCATACTGATGGACTTTTGGAACTACTTGATTATGAATCACTTGGTACTTGCGAACCGTGCCTCATGGGTAAGATGACTAAAACACCGTTCTCCGGTACTATGGAGAGAGCAACGGATTTGTTGGAAATCATACATGCAGATGTATGTGGTCCAATGAATGTTGAGGCTCGTGGCGGATATCGTTATTTTCTCACCTTCATAGATGATTTAAGCAGATATGGGTATATCTACTTGATGAAACATAAGTCTGAAACATTTGAAAAGTTCAAAGAATTTCAGAGTGAAGTTGAAAATCATCATAACAAGAAAATAAAGTTTCTACGATCTGATCGTGGAGGAGAATATTTGAGTTACGAGTTTGGTCTACATTTGAAACAATGCAGAATAGTTTCGCAACTCACGCCACCCGGAACACCACAGTGTAATGGTGTGTTCGAACGTCGTAATCGTACTTTATTAGATATGGTGCGATCTATGATGTCTCTTACTGATTTACCGTTATCGTTTTGGGGTTATGCTTTAGAGACGGCTGCATTCACGTTAAATAGGACACCATTGAAATCCGTTGAGACGACGCCTTATGAACTATGGTTTGGCAAGAAACCAAAGTTGTCGTTTCTGAAAGTTGGGGCTGTGATGCTTATGTGAAAAAGCTTCAACCTGATAAGCTCGAACCCAAATCGGAGAAATGTGTCTTCATAGGATACCCAAAGGAGACTGTTGGGTACACCTTCTATCACAGATCCGAAGGCAAAACTTTTGTTGCTAAATTCGGAGTTTTTCTAGAGAAGGAGTTTCTCTCGAAAGAAGTGAGTGGGAGAAAAGTAGAACTTGATGAGGTAACTGTACCTGCTCCCTTATTGGAAAGTAGTACATCACAGAAACCGGTTTCTGTGACACCTACACCAATTAGTGATGAAGCTAATGATAATGATCATGAAACTTCAGATCAAGTTACAACCGAACCTCGTAGATCAACCAGAGTAAGATCCGCACCAGAGTGGTACGGTAATCCTGTTCTGGAAGTCATGCTACTAGATCATGATGAACCTACGAACTATGAAGAAGCGACGGTGAGCCCAGATTCCGCAAAATGTCTAGAAGTGAAATCTGAGATGGGATCCATGTATGAGAACAAAGTGTGGACTTTGGTTGACTTGCCTGTTGATCGGCAAGCAATTGAGAATAAATGGATCTTCAAGAAGAAGACTGACGCTGACGGTAATGTTACTGTCTACAAAGCTCGACTTGTTGCAAAAGGTTTTCGACAAGTTCAAGGGATTGACTACGATGAGACCTTCTCACCCGTAGCGATGCTTAAGTCTGTCCGAATCATGTTAGCAATTGCCGCATTTTATGATTATGAAATTTGGCAAATGGATGTCAAAACTGCATTCCTGAATGGATTTCTGGAAGAAGAGTTGTATATGATGCAACCAGAAGGTTTTGTCGATCCAAAGGGAGCTAACAAAGTGTGCAAGCTCCAGCGATCCATTTATGGACTGGTGCAAGCCTCTCGGAGTTGGAATAAACGCTTTGATAGTGTGATCAAAGCATTTGGTTTTGTACAGACTTTTGGAGAAGCCTGTATTTACAAGAAAGTGAGTGGGAGCTCTGTAGCATTTCTGATATTATATGTGGATGACATATTATTGATTGGAAATGATATAGAATTTCTGGATAGCATAAAGGGATACTTGAATAAGAGTTTTTCAATGAAAGACCTCGGTGAAGCTGCTTACATATTGGGCATTAAGATCTATAGAGATAGATCAAGACGCTTAATTGGACTTTCACAAAGCACATACCTTGACAAGGTTTTGAAGAAGTTCAAAATGGATCAAGCAAAGAAAGGGTTCTTGCCTGTGTTACAAGGTGTGAAGTTGAGTAAGACTCAATGTCCAACCACCGCAGAAGATAGAGAGAAAATGAAAGATGTTCCCTATGCTTCAGCCATAGGCTCTATCATGTATGCAATGCTGTGTACCAGACCTGATGTGTGCCTTGCTATAAGTCTAGCAGGGAGGTACCAAAGTAATCCAGGAGTGGATCACCGGACAGCGGTCAAGAACATCCTGAAATACCTGAAAAGGACTAAGGATATGTTTCTCGTATATGGAGGTGACAAAGAGCTCATCGTAAATGGTTACGTTGATGCAAGCTTTGACACTGATCCGGACGATTCTAAATCGCAAACCGGATACGTGTTTTTACTGAACGGTGGAGCTGTCAGTTGGTGCAGTTCTAAACAAAACATCGTGGCGGGATCTACATGTGAAGCGGAGTACATAGCTTCTTCGGAAGCAGCAAATGAAGGAGTCTGGATGAAGGAGTTCATATCCGATCTAGGTGTCATACCTAGTGCATCGGGTCCAATGAAAATCTTTTGTGACAATACTGGTGCAATTGCCTTGGCAAAGGAATCCAGATTTCACAAGAGAACCAAACACATCAAGAGACGCTTCAATTCCATTTGGGATTTAGTCCAAGTGGGAGAAATAGAAATTTGCAAGATACATACGGATCTGAATGTTGCAGATCCGCTGACTAAGCCTCTTCCACGAGCAAAACATGATCAGCACCAAGGCTCCATGGGTGTTAGAATCATTACTGTGTAATCTAGATTATTGACTCTAGTGCAAGTGGGAGACTGAAGGAAATATGCCCTAGAGGCAATAATAAAGTTATTATTTATTTCCTTATATCATGATAAATGTTTATTATTCATGCTAGAATTGTATTAACCGGAAACATAATACATGTGTGAATACATAGACAAAAACAGAGAGTCACTAGTATGCCTCTACTTGACTAGCTCGTTAATCAACGATGGTTATGTTTCCTAACCATAGACATGAGTTGTCATTTGATTAACGGGATCACATCATTAGGAGAATGATGTGATTGACTTGACCCATTCCGTTAGCTTAGCACTTGATCGTTTAGTTTGTTGCTATTGGTTTCTTCATAACTTATACATGTTCCTATGACTATGAGATTATGCAACTCCCGTTTACCGGAGGAACACTTTGTGTGCTACCAAATGTCACAACGTAACTGGGTGATTATAAAGGTGCTCTACAGGTGTCTCCGAAGGTACTTGTTGGGTTGGCGTATTTCGAGATTAGGATTTGTCACTCCGATTGTCGGAGAGGTATCTCTGGGCCCTCTCGGTAATGCACATCACTCAAGCCTTGCAAGCATTGCAACTAATAAGTTAGTTGCAAGATGATGTATTACGGAATGAGTAAAGAGACTTGCCGGTAATGAGATTGAACTAGGTATTGAGATACCGACGATCGAATCTCGGGCAAGTAACATACCGATGACAAAGGGAACAACGTATGTTGTTATGCGGTCTGCCGATAAAGATCTTCGTAGAATATGTAGGAGCCAATATGAGCATCCAGGTTCTGCTATTGGTTATTGACCGGAGACGTGTCTCAGTCATGTCCACATAGTTCTCGAACCCAAAGGGTCCGCACGCTTAAAGTTCGATGATGATCGTAATTAGGGTTTTTGTGTTTTGATGTGCCGAAGGTTGTTCAGAGTCCCGAATGTGACCACGGACATGACGAGGAGTCTCGAAATGGTCGAGACATAAAGATTGATATATTGGAAGCCTATATTTGGATATCGGAAACGTTCCGGGTGAAATCAGGATTTTACCGGAGTATCGGGGGGTTACCGGAACCCCCCCAGGGGTTATTGGGCCTACATGGGCCATAAGGGAGAAGAGGAGGGCCGGCCAGGGCAGGCCGCGCACCCCCTCCCCCCTAGTCTGAATAGGACAAGGAAGGGGGGGGCGGCGCCCCCTTTCCTCTTTCTCCCTTCCTCATTCCTTTTCCAACAAGGCAAGAGGGGGGAGTCCTACTCCCAGTTGGAGTAGGACTCCTCCAGGCGCACCCATAGGGCCGGCCGCACCTCCCCCTCTCCCTCCTTTATATACTGAGGCAAGGGGGCACCCCATGGCACACAAGTTGGTCCTCGTGATCGTTCCTTAGCCGTGTGCGGTGCCCCTTCCACCATATTCCACCTCGGTCATATCGTAGCGGTGATTAAGCGAAGCCCTGCGTCGGTAGAACATCATCACCGTCATCACGCCGTCATGCTGACGAAATTCTCCCTCAACGTTTTGCTGGATCGGAACTCGAGGGACGTCACCGAATTGAACGTGTGCAGAACTCGGAGGTGCCGTACGTTCGGTACTTGGATCGGTCGGATCGGGAAGACGTACGACTACTTCCTCTATGTTGTGTCAACACTTCCGTTGCCGGTCTACGAGGGTACGTAGACAATACTCTCCCCTCTCGTTGCTATGCATCACCATGATCTTGCGTGTGCGTAGGAATTTTTTTGAAATTACTACGTTCCCCAACAGTGGCATCCGAGCCTAGGTTTTATGCGTTGATGTTGTGCACGAGTAGAACACAAGTGAGTTGTGGGCGATATAAGTCATACTGCTTACCAGCATGTCATACTTTGGTTCAGCGGTATTGTTGGATGAAGCGGCCCGGACCGACATTACGCGTACGCTTACACGAGACTGGTTCTACCGACGTGCTTTGCACACGGGTGGCTGACGGGTGTCAGTTTCTCCAACTTTAGTTGAACCAAGTGTGGCTACGCCCGGTCCTTGCGAAGGTTAAAACATCACCAACTTGACAAACTATCGTTGTGGTTTTGATGCGTAGGTAAGAACGGTTCTTGCTAAGCCCGTAGCAGCCACGTAAAACTTGCAACAACAAAGTAGAGGACGTCTAACTTGTGTTTGCAAGGCATGTTGTGATGTGATATGGTCAAGACATGATGCTAAATTTTATTGTATGAGATGATCATGTTTTGTAACCGAGTTATCGGCAACTGGCAGGAGCCATATGGTTGTCGTTTTATTGTATCACATTATCCACCACTGGGCCTAATCTTATCTACAAAAGAAAATAACGTGTTAGTGCCTACATGGAGTTTTGAACATTACTATAGGCCTATTTGGTTGGCAGGATTTGTAAAATGGACTGACATGCCATCTTCGATCTGACATGATTAACATGGGCATTTGATTACATTCTAGAAAAATGTAGCCTTCTTCACAAGAGGTTGGAGTGGATGAAAAGTTCCCTAAGAAAACTTGAACTGCCTTATGGTTAACATTTAACAGGAAAGGAACATCACCTCGATATATAGCTTCTCCAGGCACGGAAAGCATCTCAGGAAACTGACAGCTTGCTCCAGGTTGGGGCCGATAGATTCTAGTGCCAAGACCTTCACTATGTGCAGTTTCGGGGTCAAGCTTGTCGGAATCATTTTCTGAATGATAGACGAACAAACATCTTCAAAATTAGAAATAATGTTAATTTGTAGAAGGAGAGGTAGAAGGCGGCTGTTGTACCTGAACAGGTGTGGATCCAATAACAAGTTCGGAGTATTTGTGAGACGAGTAGCCCACCACTGTCAATTTCGGCGCAGAAATGACATTGATTCTTGTTGGACCTTCTTGATAAACTACAAGTAATCTCTCAAGTGCAGGTGTGTCCTCAATGACCATACCATGGTACACATCTTGTGATGCCTTCCTGCCGCACCAGCAACACACATAAATAGTCCGGAGAGTCATGGAGGTGATGTGGAAGGTACTCAACCCATTGATCGCCTGAAGACGAAGGTACTCGAGTGTAGTACAGCCACGGAGCAGGCGCTCCATGTCACTGTTTGAGAGGCAGACGACAACGAGCTCGAGGTGCTTCAGTCGTGGTAGAATAAGAGCGGGTGCGTCATTAAGGGGGAAGGGGGAAATGGCAGTTCCTGAACTTGGCGACGCGCAGCGTGGGTGCGAGGCGGAGTGCAGACATTGGCAGCGACCGCATATGCTCATCATCAAAAGTGAGCTCCTCGAGCTGATCCAGGGCGGGGGATCGGAACCAGTCGTCAAGCTTGGCTCGGTCCTTGCCGTTGGAACGGAACTTGCCCATTCTAAGGCCTTTGGTTGGGCCAAGGTGACTGCCGAGGATCTTGGAGAATGCATCCAGGCTTTTGCGATAGCCATGGCAGAGCTCGTGGGTGTCGATGAGGTTGAGAGGGCTGGAGTTCCATAGGGGGCGCCACCGCCGGGAAAGGACGGTTGTCCGCGCCACATATTTGATTGGGAGGAGGGAGATGATGACTCTCAACATATCATCGGGGAGGCTGCTGATGAAGTCTAGGCCTGCTGGAGTCGCTTGCGGTTCTAGCTCGCCCCGCCTCCGCTTGTAGGCAGCCCCGTTCTCCACCTCCGAAGTCTCCTTGTCAGCAACACTTTCTGATAGAAATGGGAGTACAGGGAATATTTAGTTAAAATAGGGCAATAGAAAAGTGTATTGGTAACTAGAAGTTATTAGGTATGAATATAGTAAAAAAGGGAATAACAATTTGTTGCTTAAATACTACACAATTCATTTGACATTGTTGGGTAAGTCAACATGCAGATAGTTCAAAGAAACTTACTTCGAACAACGTCTGGACGGATGATTTTGTCGGGGAAGTTAGCATATATCTCATGCCCAGGACCTTTTATGTGCAGTGCAATTTTAGTGCCAGCTTTCAGTACATAAAACTTTGCAATTTCTTTCCAAAAGCGAGTGCCAAAATAGGAGTCACCATGTTCATCAAGTCTAACTTATAGTAGCAACGATTGTAAATCCATGGTGTGTAGTATGACATCCGTGGAGCCTTCATCTATGTAAAGGTAAAAATTAGTGCACTACATAATTGTTGCATAGCAAGGGATGTTCTGCAGAAAATTGTAGGATTGTTAAAGAAAATATGGTAACATGCAAATATGGGCCCAAATCGAAAGAACTGTACAGCAGTTGAAATCGAAAGACAAAAATCTATAATTAAATAGATAGGGTAAACATGATGTCTTGGAAATCTGAGAGTAATCAAAAGAACAGTACATCACTAATTTTCCTAAAATAGAAAGAAGAGGGGGGAAATCCCCTTTGACGTATATGGTGCATGTGGCACCTTTTATCCAAATGTAGCAATATTTAGAATATGTCCAGGAAAGTAGGCAATGCCAACCGATTTAGGGTGAGATTGAATATACCACGCGCGTCCTCGAGTTATCTGGTACGGTGAGATGGAATCTCTGGCGGAGGTCGCAAAGTCCTCAAATCAGCTCGAATAAAAGAGAATTCACGGCGATTTCCGCTCGGTAATTAAAGGAGGCAGATGAACTGGGATAAGAGATGAGATAATATCTCGTCAGATTAGTTACCTTGTTGTCCATGAGAAAGAACCCTCAGTACGGCAGATTCCCCAACCGAGCGGAGCCGAGTCGACCGCAAGTAGCGTCGAGAAAGTCGATGGCGATAGGCGGCGGCAAGCGGAAGTGGCGAAATGCGGTGGGCTTTGCCGGCAGCCTGGCGGCGGCATGCGCCGAGCTAAGTGTTTACCGCCGCGATGGGCGGTGCCATGGCATAGACGCGGAGGAGCTTGTGCAGGTGTGATTGGGGAACGTATCGGAGGGGCCGAGGGGGTGGCGGGCGGGGTGAGGGATTTTGTGACGTGGGGACGGTGAGGCTTTTCTTTTTATTTTTTGAATTGGGTGGTGAGGGTTTTCTATCCCACAAAGAATTTTGGGGGCGACGGTTTGCTAGAGCGAACCGTGTGTGATTGACGCAGCAGGAAAAATGAAAATCATTGCACACGGGTCCAATTTTGGAAACTGTGTGTGATTGATGTTGAAGGAAATATGCCCCTAGAGGCAATAATAAAGTTATTATTTATTTCCTTATATCATGATAAATGTTTATTATTCATGCTAGAATTGTATTAACCGGAAACATAATACATGTGTGAATACATAGACAAAAACAGAGAGTCACTAGTATGCCTCTACTTGACTAGCTCGTTAATCAAAGATGGTTATGTTTCCTAACCATAGACATGAGTTGTCATTTGATTAACGGGATCACATCATTAGGAGAATGATGTGATTGACTTGACCCATTCCGTTAGCTTAGCACTTGATCGTTTAGTTTGTTGCTATTGCTTTCTTCATAACTTATACATGTTCCTATGACTATGAGATTATGCAACTCACGTTTACCGGAGGAACACTTTGTGTGCTACCAAACGTCACAACGTAACTGGGTGATTATAAAGGTGCTCTATAGGTGTCTCCGAAGGTACTTGTTGGGTTGGCGTATTTCGAGATTAGGATTTGTCACTCCGATTGTCGCAGAGGTATCCCTGGGCCCTCTCGGTAATGCACATCACTCAAGCCTTGCAAGCATTGCAACTAATAAGTTAGTTGCAGGATGATGTATTACGGAACGAGTAAAGAGACTTGCCGGTAACGAGATTGAACTAGGTATTGAGATACTGACGATCGAATCTCGGGCAAGTAACATACCGATGACAAAGGGAACAACGTATGTTGTTATGCGGTCTGACCGATAAAGATCTTCGTAGAATATGTAGGAGCCAATATGAACATCCAGGTTCCTCTATTGGTTATTGACCGGAGACGTGTCTCGGTCATGTCTACATAGTTCTCGAACCCGTAGGGTCCGCACGCTAAAGTTCGGTGACGATCGTAATTAGGGTTTTTGTGTTTTGATGTACCGAAGGTTGTTCGGAGTCCGGGATGTGATCACGGACATGACGAGAAGTCTCGAAATGGTCGAGACATAAAGATTGATATATTGGAAGCCTATATTTGGATATCGGAAACGTTCCGGGTGAAATCGGGATTTTACCGGAGTACCGGGGGGTTACCGGAACCCCCCCCCCCCCGGGGGTTCTTGGGCCTACATGGGACATAAGGGAGAAGAGGAGGGCCGGCCAGGGCAGGCCGCGCGCCCCCTCCCCCTAGTCCGAATAGGACAAGGAAGGGGGGGCGGCGCCCCCCTTTCCTCTTTCTCCCTTCCTCATTCCTTTTCCAACAAGGCAAGAGGAGGGAGTCCTACTCCCGGTTGGAGTAGGACTCCTCCAGGCGCACCCATAGGGCCGGCCGCACCTCCCCCTCTCCCTCCTTTATATACTGAGGCAAGGGGGCACCCCATGACACACAAGTTGATCCTCGAGATCGTTCCTTAGCCGTGTGCGGTGCCCCCTTCCACCATATTCCACCTCGGTCATATCGTAGCGGTGCTTAGGCGAAGCCCTGCGTCGGTAGAACATCATCACCGTCATCACGCCGTCGTGCTGACGAAACTCTCCCTCAACGTTTTGCTGGATCGGAACTCGAGGGACGTCACCGAGTTGAACGTGTGCAGAACTCGGAGGTGCGGTACGTTCGGTACTTGGATCGGTCAGATCGGGAAGACGTACGACTACTTCCTCTACGTTGTGTCAACACTTCCGTTGCCGGTCTACGAGGGTACATAGACAATACTCTCCCCTCTCGTTGCTATGCATCACCATGATCTTGCGTGTGCGTAGGATTTTTTTTTAAATTACTACGTTCCCCAACAGATGTACTACCTCCGTCCTGGTTTATTGGTCCCCCGTTGTAATTTTTACCAAAATTTGGCAAAATATTTAACATACTTAGACATAGATAATAAGCGTACACGTAGATAAGCATAGTTCAACCATAAGTAGTACATAGTTCAATTGCATTAAGCATACTCAAGCGTACATATATAGTTCGATCCATCCCACATCTCATCTCACAGGCCGGCACGATCCTGAAGCTTCTCCAGGTACTCGGCGTACGCGTGCGTGCGCCATCCTGCAAGAATACTTCTGCTTGAAGGAGTCAACGGCCCGTCCTTTTGCATGCGCCAAAACACTTAGATACGCGTCATGAAGCTTCTGGTTGCAAAATGGGCATCCATAGCCGCTGTTCTAGGTCCTAATACGCCTGTTATGCATTCCCGCATAAAGCTCCCTCAGGATTTGCCTATTGTACATCCTCTGGACATCTTCATCCTTGTTGTCCACATTGTCAGATAGCACCTATACAAATATTAAAACAAATTTGGCATCAAATCAATGATTACATGCCATGAAGTAGGATTAGGAATTTATGGCTATTTATTTATACATATCCAGAGATTATGGTTTGATTTTTAAGCACAGTCGTCTATGTACAGACCAATCTTGAAGAAAATAATGGCACAAACATATGTAGGTCAGTGATAATCAATGATCAAGCCCTGGCTAGGAATTATTAGCACGAACACTAACCCTAGTCGTATTACTAGAAGAAATCATTTACACAAATGAAACAACTAATCACTTATCACCTGTACCATTCAAACAATCAATACACTACACGGATCTAACGAAACTTACTCAGATTTCATGGATTGGGAGAACATAACCATAGGATTTCTATTCCAAAAAGGGGAAGGAAGGAGTAACCAGAGAAACCCTATGATCTATTTCACACATAAAATGGGTATAGATGACTAACCAGATGTCCGTCATCGTCGGAGTCGCCGCCGGAGTGGTCATCGGAGTCGTCACCAGAGTGGTCATCGCAGTCGTTGCCGGAGTGGTCGTCGGAGTCGGTGCGGAACTCTGCCTCCGCCTGTGGAAGCTCGACGTCGTCGACGATGTCAGGGTGCAGCGATAACTCGCCGGCGGTGACGGCAACCTCTGTCTCCATCTCCACGCCATGCTCTGGTGCTTTAGCAGCCCCAACATCGCCACTCCCTCCGATGGGGCGCTTCGGCGACATCCTCATACACTGACGGCTTTGAGGACTGAGAGCAGCGTCAAGGATGCAAGCGGAGAGAGAGGATTGTGTGTGCGTAGCGAGGATGGGGGGTGCGGCCGCTCGGGCGCACCATTAATATGGAGTAGTGGGAGAGAGGCGGGCGGCGGTCAAACGGATGGTTCGCCTCCCGGTGAGCCTGCGCACCGCACTGCTGGTATGCCTACCGAAGTTTCACACAACTACTCGCATGCCTCCCGATGACACTGCGCAGCGAGCACACCTCCGTCAATTCACACACCTGCACGCACGCCTCCTTGTCTGCCTGCGCGGCGGACACGTCCCATCAACTGACGCCTGCTCGCATGGCACAAGGGTCGCGCGGCAGCACATATATTGTTTTTCTATTTGGATGATTAATTTTGTCGCTTTATTGCTTAACCGAAGCATGGCACGTATCCATTGTTGGTCTAACGCTCATGGTTCGAATAAATAATCCGCTTGGGATATTGGTTCCCAATTATTAATAATCTCCCGTTTGTAATTAGATAAAGATTACATCAAAACTGGTCTCAAATTTGACAAAAAAGTACAATGCCACTTTGTATTGGTCTCAAATTAGATCAACGGTGTGTGTGTGGGTGTGTGCGTCTGGGGGTGGCGGGTGGCTCGCAGTACTCTACGAGTTGTGAGCCACCGTGTGGGTTGGCCATTTTGTTAGGCAGGCCGGTGCCACATCAGAGTCATGAAAATCGTTATTTAAAACATTACACAACCCTGTCATACATAAATGTTTGGGCCACATGCAGACGATGGTTGTCCTACACGACACTCGATACTCGCGTGTGACGCTTTCTGTGGGCCCGCAAGGTCGCCATCCATCACTTTGACGAACAGCCGGCAGTGAGGTTAATTTGACCAGCAAGGTAGAATATTTTTTGTTTGTGTTATGGTGGAATATAGTACGCGTCGAAGAGGTGGGAGGGGACTAGCATATATACTATACGTACGCGTCCGTGAACAAGTACACCTCACTCAGTGTCGAGACTTTTTGGTTTCCGAGGAACGTGCCACATCAAAATTGTGAAATTGGTTATTCAAACATCACACAACACCTTTTTGGGCCACTGATACGTCTCCGTCGTATCTATAATTTTTGATTGTTCCATGCCAATATTATTCAACTTTCATATACTTTTTGGCAACTTTTTATATTATTTTTGGGACTAACATATTGATCCAGTGCCCAGTGCCAGTTCCTGTCTATTGCATGTTTTTGGTTTCGCAGAATATCCATATCAAATGGACTCCAAACGGGATAAAAACGGACGGAGCTTATTTTTGGAAAATATGGAAAATTCGGAAGGAAAATCAACGCGAACCAGTGCCCGAGGTGGTCACGAGGCAGGGGGGCGCCCCCCCTTAGGGCGCGCTCCTACCCTCGTGAGCCCACCGTAAGGCAGTTGACGCTCTTCTATTGCCGCAAGAAAGCTAATATTCAGAAGAAGAAAATCACGGCGAAGGTTTCAGGCCAATCAGAGTTACGGATCTCCATATATATACGAAACGGTGAAACAGAGCCAGAACAGAACGGAGAACCAAAGAGAAACAGAGAGATAGATCCAATCTCGGAGGGGCTCTCACCCCTCCCATGCCATGGAGGCCAAGGACCAGAGGGGAAACCCTTCTCCCATCTAGGGAGGAGGTCAAGGAAGAAGAGGAAGAAGGGGGCTCCTCTCCCCCTCTCTTCCGGTGGCGCCGGAACGCCGCCGTGGCCATCATCATCATCATCATCACTGCGATCTTCACCAACACCTCCGCCATCTTCACCAACATCTCCATCACCTTCCCCCCTCTATCTACAGCGGTCCACTCTCCCGTAACCCATTGTATCCTCTACTTGAACATGGTGCTTTATGCTTCATATTATTATCCAATGATGTGTTGCCATCGTATGATGTCTGAGTAGATTTTCGTTGTCCTATCGGTGGTTGATGAATTGCTATGATTGATTTAATTTGCTTGTGGTTATGTTGCTGTCCTTTGGTTCCCATCATATGAGCGCGCGTGGATCACACCATAGGGTTAGTTGTATGTTGATAGGACTATGTATTGGAGGGCAAGAGTGACAGAAGCTTCAATCTAGCATAGAAATTGATGCATACGGGATTGAAGGGGGGCCAATATATATTAATGCTATGGTTGGGTTTTACCTTAATGAACATTAGAAGTTGCGGATGCTTGCTAATAGTTCCAATCATAAGTGCATAGAATTCCAAGTAAGGGATGACATGCTAGCAGTGGCCTCTCCCACATAATACTTGCTATCGGTCTAGTAAAGTAGTCAATTGCTTAAGGGACAATTTCGCAACTCCTACCACCACTTTTCCACACTCGCTATATTTACTTTAGTTGCTTCTTTACCTTAACAGCCCCTAGTTTTATTTTCATGCTCTTTACTATCTTGCAAACCTATCCAACAACACCTACAAAGTACTTCTAGTTTCATACTTGTTCTAGGTAAAGCGAACGTCAAGCGTGCGTAGAGTTGTATCGGTGGTCGATAGAAATTGAGGGAATATTTGTTCCTCGTTGGGTTCGACACTCTTACTTATCGAAAACTGTTGCGATCCCCTATACTTTTGGGTTATCAAGACCTTTTTCTAGCGCCGTTGCCGGGGAGCAATAGCGTGGGGTGAATATTCTCGTGTGTGCTTGTTTGCTTTATCACTAAGTAATTTTTATTTGTTGTTCTTAGTTGTTCTTTATCTTTAGTTATGGATATGGAACACAAAATACCAAAAAAATTAGGTGTACTTGCTACTCATGTTGGGGAACCTCCTAAAACCCTCGATGCTGGTTATGTGAAAGATATTATGTACTACTTTAATAATCCTGATAAAACCCCATTCAATTATGTAATGGGAGTAACGTTGGATCAACGTGAATACTTTAGGGATTACTGCTTGACATAAAAAGGGAAACTATTATGGGATCAAATTTATATATTGAAGTGGTATGCTAGACAACTATGCTCAGAATATGATTATACTTGTTGCTCTAGGATGAATTCTCCACACCTCCCCTTTTCATGCAAATTTAATGATAATGAAACCTTGGCTTCTTATGCTAGAGGTATATATGATTACTATGATGTGGAACAAATAGAAGAATTTGTTGCTTTTATGGGTGCTTATGAAATTGAATCTATGTTTAAAGAGTTTG
Source organism: Triticum urartu (assembly GCF_003073215.2). Classification (NCBI taxonomy): domain Eukaryota; kingdom Viridiplantae; phylum Streptophyta; class Magnoliopsida; order Poales; family Poaceae; genus Triticum; species Triticum urartu. The sequence continues at coordinate 422,463,837 of NC_053027.1, forward strand.
ATGATATTGATGATGCTTGTTATAGATCTGAAAATTTAGCTATCCTCAAATATTGCTATGAGAATTATGAATACAATTATGAAATTAATGAACTTATTAAGAAAGTCTCAACTGTCCAAGAAGAGACTAATATTTTGCAGGAATCTATGGAAGAAGAAGTTGATGACACTGTGAGCTCATTGGATGAAAAAGATGAGGAGGAGAGCAAAGAACAAAAGGAGGAAGAGCGGATTGATCACCCGTGCCCACCTTCTAATGAGAGTAACTCTTCAACTCATACATTGTTTAATTCCCCTTCGTGCTTACCGAAGGATGATTGCTATGATGACTGTTATGATCCCTATGATTCTTTTGAAATATCCCTTTTTGATGATGCTTGTTATGCTTATGGACAAGATGCCAATATGAATTATGCTTATGGAGATGAACTTGCTATAGTTCCTTATGTTAAACATGAAATTGTTGCTATTGCACCCACGCATGATAGTCCTATTATCTTTTTGAATTCTCCCGATTATACTATATCGGAGAAGTTTGCACTTATTAAGGATTATATTGATGAGTTGCCTTTTACCGTTACACATGATGATTTTAATGGATATAATATGCATGTTCTTGCTGCTCCTACTTGCAATTATTATGAGAGAGGAACTATATCTCCACCTCTCTATGTTTCCAACATGATAAAATTGCAAGAAATTGTTTATACTATGCATTGGCCTTTACTAGGTGTGCATGAATTGTTCTTTTATGACATGCCGATGCATAGGAAGAGAGTTAGACTTCGTCATTGCTTGATATATGTTGCTTTGTGCTCATTACTAAATTACAAATCATTGCTAATTAAAATTGGCTTCGATATACCTTGGGATCCGGGTGGATTCACTACTTGAGCACTATATGCCTAGTTTAATGGCTTTAAAGAAAGCGCTGCCAGGGAGACAACCCGGAAGTTTTAAAGAGTCATTTATTTCTGTTGAGTGCTTTAATATAGTTTAAAAACAACAAAAATAAATAGGGGAATCCAAAACTTTTTCAAAAAGAAAAGTGAAAGTGAGAGAGACGAGCATTGTGAAAATGGGGGACGTCCTTGAACTTTGTTCATGCCCATGGGAACTATGTGAATCTTGATTACAGAAACTTTTCAACAAAAATAATTATCCCCTTGTACAATTCCTTTGTATTATAAAAGTAATGTGCCAAGGTTTGCCTTTAGGATGTTTACATTTGGTTGATGGTTTGTACGGTGCAGGACAGAAACTTTGGCTGTAGTGCACGATTTTACGTTTTTATCTAGAACGTCAAATGGTTCTGATTCTTTTTTCACTGTCTTCCTATACAATTTTTTTATTTTTCCTAATTTTGGCAGAATTTTTCAAGTATCAGAAGTATGGTGAATGTTTAGATTGCTACAGACTGTTCTGCTTTAGACAGATTCTGTTTTTGATGCATAGTTTGCTTGTTTTGATGAAACTATAAATTCATATCAGTGGATTAAGCCATGAAAAAGTTATATTACAGTAGACACAATGAAAAAAAATATGAATTGGTTTGCAACAGTACTTATAGTGGTGATTTGCTTTATTATACTAACAGATCTTACCGAGTTTTCTGTTGAAGTTTTGTGTGGATGAAGTGTGTGATGATGGAGAAGGTTTCGATGTGAGAAGAAGGAAGAGAGGCAAGAGCTCAAGCTTGGGGATGCCAGAGGCACCCCAAGTAAATATTCAAGGAGACTCAAGCGTCTAAGCTTGGGGATGCTGGGAAGGCATCCCCTCTTTCTTCAACAAGTATCGGTATGTTTTCGGATTCGTTTCATTCATGCGATATGTGCAATCTTGGAGCGTCTTTTGCATTTAGTTTTAAGTTTTCTTTTATGCACCATGCTGGTATGAGATGGTCCTTGGTTGATTTATAGAATGCTCTTTGCACTTCACTTATATATTTTGAGTATGGCTTTATAGAATGCTCTTTGCACTTCACTTATATCTTTTGAGTATGGCTTTATAGAATGCTTCATGTGCTTCACTTATATCATTTGAAGTTTGGATAGCTTGTTTCTCTTCACTTAGACAACCGCCATTTGCATAATGCTCTCTTGCTTCACTTATATTTGTTAGAGCACGGGCACATCTTTTGTAGAAAGAATTAGACTCTCTTGCTTCACTTATATCTATTTAGAGAGATGACAGGAATTGGTCATTCACATGGTTAGTCATGAAATCCTACATAAAACTTGTAGATCACTGAATATGATATGTTTGATTCCTTGCAATAGTTTTGCGATATAAAGATGGTGATATTAGAGTCATGCTAGTGGGTAGTTGTGGACTGTAGAAATACTTGTGTTGAGGTTTGCAAGTCCCGTAGCATGCACGTATGGTGAACCGTTATGTAACGAAGTCGGAGCATGAGGTGTTTATTGATTTTCTTCCTTATGAGTGGCGGTCGGAGACGAGCGATGGTCTTTTCCTACCAATCTATCCCCCTAGGAGCATGCGCGTAGTACTTTGTTTCAATGACTAATAGATTTTTGCAATAAGTATGTGAGTTCTTTATGACTAATGTTGAGTCCATGGATTATACGCACTCTCACCCTTCCATCATTGCTAGCCTCTCTAGTACCGCGCAACTTTTGCCGGTACCATAAACCCACCATATACCTTCCTCGAAACAACCACCATACCTACCTATCATGGCATTTCCATAGCCATTCCGAGATATATTGCCATGCAACTTCCATCATCATCATATACATGACTTGAGCATTTATCGTCATATTGCTTTGCATGATCGTAAGATAGCTAGCATGATGTTTTCATGGCTTGCCCGTTTTTTGATGTCATTGCTACGCTAGATCATTGCACATCCCGGTACACCGCCGGAGGCATTCATATAGAGTCATATCTTTGTTCTAGATATCGAGTTGTGATATTGAGTTGTAAGTAAATAAAAGTGTGATGATCATCATTATTAGAGCATTGCCCCAGTGAGGAAAGGATGATGGAGACTATGATTCCCCCACAAGTAGGGATGAGACTCCGGACAAAAAAAATAAAAAAAATAAAAAAAGGAGAAAGGCCAAAAAAAGAGAAGGCCCAAAAAAAGAGGAAAAAAAAGAAAACAAAAAATGAGAGAAAAAGAGAGAAGGGGCAATGTTACTATCCTTTTACCACACTTGTGCTTCAAAGTAGGACCATGTTCTTCATATAGAGAGTCTCTTGAGTTATCACTTTCATATACTAGTGTGAATTTTCATTATAGAACTTGGCTTGTATATTCCGATGATGGGCTTCCTCAAATGCCCGAGGTCTTCATGAGCAACCAAGTTGGATGCACACCCACTTAGTTTCAGTTTGAGCTTTCATATACTTATAGCTCTAGTGCATCCGTTGCATGGCAATCCCTACTCACTCACATTGATATCTATTGATGGGCATCTCCATAGCCTGTTGATATGCCTAGTTGATGTGAGACTATCTTCTCCTTTTTGTCTTCTCCACCATCATATTCTATTCCACCTATAGTGCTATGTCCATGGCTCACGCTCATGTATTGCGTGAAAGTTGAAAAGGTTTGAGAACATCAAAAGTATGAAACAATTGCTTGGCTTGTCATCAGGGTTGTGCATGATGTAAATATTTTGTGTGGTGAAGATGGAGCATAGCCAGATTATATGATTTTGTAGGGATGAGCTTTCTTTGGCTATGTTATTTCAATAAGACATAATTGCTTGGTTGGTATGCCTGAAGTATTATTGTCTTTATGTCAAAAGATAGATTATTGCTTTGAATCACTCATTTCTTAATATTCATGCCATGATTAGACATATGATCAAGATTATGCTAGGTAGCATTCCACATCAAAAATTATCTTTTTTTATCATTTACCTACTCGAGGACGAGTAGGAATTAAGCTTGGGGATGCTGATACGTCTCCGTCGTATCTATAATTTTTGATTGTTCCATGCCAATATTATTCAACTTTCATATACTTTTTGGCAACTTTTTATATTATCTTTGGGACTAACATATTGATCCAGTGCCCAGTGCCAGTTCCTGTCTATTGCATGTTTTTGGTTTCGCAGAATATCCATATCAAACGGAGTCCAAACGGGATAAAAACGGATGGAGCTTATTTTTGGAAAATATGGAAAATTCGGAAGGAAAATTAACGCGAACCAGTGCCCGAGGTGGTCACGAGGCAGGGAGGCACCCCCCCTTAGGGCGCACCCCTACCCTCGTGAGCCCACCGTAAGGCGGTTGACACTCTTCTTTTGCCGCAAGAAAGCTAATATTTGGAAAAAAATCACGGCGAAGGTTTCAGGCCAATCGGAGTTACGGATCTCCATATATATACGAAACGGTGAAACAGAGCCAGAACAGAACGGAGAACCAAAGAGAAACAGAGAGATAGATCCAATCTCGGAGGGGCTCTCGCCCCTCCCATGCCATGGAGGCCAAGGACCAGAGGGGAAACCCTTCTCCCATCTAGGGAGGAGGTCAAGGAAGAAGAGGAAGAAGGGGGCTCCTCTCCCCCTCTCCTCCGGTGGCGTCGGAACGCCGCCGTGGCCATCATCATCATCATCATCACTGCGATCTTCACCAACACCTCCGCCATGTTCACCAACATCTCCATCACCTTCCCCCCTCTATCTACATCGGTCCACTCTCCCGCAACCCATTGTACCCTCTACTTGAACATGGTGCTTTATGCTTCATATTATTATCCAATGATGTGTTGCCATCCTATGATGTCTGAGTAGATTTTCATTGTCCTATCGGTGGTTGATGAATTGCTATGATTGATTTAATTTGCTTGTGGTTATGTTGCTGTCCTTTGGTTCCCATCATATGAGCGCGCGTGGATCACACCATAGGGTTAGTTGTATGTTGATAGGACTATGTATTGGAGGGCAAGAGTGACAGAAGCTTCAACCTCGCATAGAAATTGATGTATACGGGATTGAAGGGGGACCAATATATATTAATGCTATGGTTGGGTTTTACCTTAATGAACATTAGAAGTTGCGGATGCTTGCTAATAGTTCCAATCATAAGTGCATAGAATTCCAAGTAAGGGATGACATGCTAGCAGTGGCCTCTCCCACATAATACTTGCTATCGGTCTAGTAAAGTAGTCAATTGCTTAAGGGACAATTTCGCAACTCCTACCACCACTTTTCCACACTCGCTATATTTACTTTAGTTTCTTCTTTACCTTAACAGCCCCTAGTTTTATTTTCGTGCTCTTTACTATCTTGCAAACCTATCCAACAACACCTACAAAGTACTTCTAGTTTCATACTTGTTCTAGGTAAAGCAAACGTCAAGCGTGCGTAGAGTTGTATCGGTGGTCGACAGAACTTGAGGGAATATTTGTTCTACCTTTAGCTCCTCGTTGGGTTCGACACTCTTACTTATCGAAAACTGTTGCGATCCCCTATACTTGTGCGTTATCAGCCACATGCATATCCTAGCTAGGACACTCACGTGTAATCATGTCTTCTCAAAATAACATGGCCAAAGAAAGCTATCCCTACATAATCATATAGTCTGGCTATGCTCTATCTTCATTACACAAAATATTTAAATCATGCACAACCCCGATGACAAGCCAAGCAATTGTTTCATACTTTTGATGTTCTCAAACTTTTTCAATCTTCACGCAATACATGAGCGTGAGCCATGGACATAACACTATAGGTGGAATAGAATGGTGGTTGTGGAGAAGACAAAAAGGAGAAGATAGTCTCACATCAACTAGGCGTATCAACGGGCTATGGAGATGCCCATCAATAGATATCAATGTGAGTGAGTAGGGATTGCCATGCAACAAATGCACTAGAACTATAAGTGTATGAAAGCTCAAAAAGAAACTAAGTGAGTGTGCGTCCACCTCGCTTGCTCACGAAGACTTAGGGCATTTTGAGGAAGCCCATCATTGGAATATACAAGCCAAGTTCTATAATGAAATATTCCCACTAGTATATGAAAGTGACAACATAGGAGACTCTCTATCATGAAGATCATGGTGCTACTTTGAAGCACGAGTGTGGTAAAAGGATAGTAGCATTGCCCCTTCTCTCTTTCTCTCATTTTTTGTTTTGTTTTTTGGGCCTTCTCTTTTTTATGGCCTCTTTTTTTTCTCTTTTTTTTTTTTTCGTCCGTAGTCTCATCCCGACTTGTGGGGGAATCATAGTCTCCATCATCCTTTCCTCACATGGGACAATGCTCTAATAATGATGACCATCACACTTTTATTTACTTACAACTCAAGCATTACTACTCGATACTTAGAACAAAATATGACTCTATGTGAATGCCTCCGGCGGTGTACCGGGATGTGCAATGAATTAAGAGTGACATGTATGAAAGAATTATGAACGGTGGCTTTGCCAGAAATACGATATCAACTATATGATCATGCAAAGCAACATAACAATGATGGAGCGTGTCATAATAAACGGAACGGTGGAAAGTTGCATGGCAATATATCTCGGAATGGCCATGGAAATGCCATAATAGGTAGGTATGGTGGCTGTTTTGAGCAAGTTAAATGATGGGTTTATGGTACCGGCGAAATTTGCGCGGTACTAGAGAGGCTAGCAATGGTGGAAGGGTGAGAGTGCGTATAATCCACGGGCTCAACATTAGTCATAAAGAACTCACATACTTATTGCAAAAATCTATTAGTTATCAAAACAAAGTACTACGCGCATTCTCCTAGGGGGATAGATTGGTAGGAAAAGAACATCGCTTGTCCCCGACCACCACTCTTAAGGAAGACAATCAAAAAATAAATCATGCCACGACTTCATCACATAACGGTTCACCATATGTGCATGCTACGGGAATCATAAACTTTAACACAAGTAGCTCTCAAATTCACAAATACTCAACTAGCATGACTCTAATATCACCATCTTCATATCTCAAAACAATCATCAAGTATCAAACTTCTCATAGTATTCAATGCACTCTATATGAAAGTTTTTATTATACCCATCTTGAATGCCCATCATAGTAGGACTAATTTTATAACCCAAGCAAATTACCATGCTGTTCTAAAGACTCTCAAAATAATATCAGTGAAGCATGAGAGTTCATCTATTTCTTCAAAATAAAACCACCGACGTGCTCTAAGAAGATATAAGTGAAGCACTAGAGCAAATGACAAACTACTCCAAAAGATATAAGTGAAGATCAATGAGTAGTGGAATAATTATGTAACTATATGAAGACTCTCTAACATTTAAGAATTTTAGATCCTCGTAATTTATTCGAACAACAAGCAAAACAAAAGAAAATAAAATGACTCTCCAAGCAAAACACATATCATGTGGTGAATAAAAATATAGCTCCAAGTAAGGTTACCGATAGACGAAGACGAAAGAGGGGATGCGTTCTGGGGCATCCCCAAGCTTAGGCTCTTGGTTGTCCTTGAATATTACGTTGGGGTGCCTTGGGCATCCCCAAGCTTAGGCTCTTGCCACTCCTTATTCCATAGTCCATCGAATCTTTACCCAAAACTTGAAAATTTCACAACACAAAACTCAACAGAAAACTCGTAAGCTCCGTTAGTATAAGAGAGCAAATCACCACTTAGGTACTGTCAAGACAAGATTCATAATTTTTCCCACATGATGCCTACTGTACCATATAATTTCTACAATTTATATCAATAAATATAAGCCATAGAAACTAGAAAACAAGCAAAATACGCATCGAAAACAGAATCTGCCTAAAAGAGAACAGTCTGTAGTAATCTGTAAGTCTCGAATACTTCTATAACTCCAAAAATCCTAAGAAATTAGGAAGTCCTAGGCAATTTTTATATTGATCTACTGCAGTTGGAATTGGTATTTTATCATCTCTGGTAAAAAATGAAAATTATTTTCGTGAGCGCATACTTACTGTTTTTATCAGCAAGATCAAACAATAATCACCCAAGAAGATCCTAAAGGCTTTACTTAGCACAAACACTAATTAAAACATAAAAAACACAATCATAACAGAGGCTAGATGAATTATTTATTACTAAATAGGAACAAAAGGCAAAGAACAAAAATAAAATTGGGTTGCCTCCCAACAAGCGCTATCGTTTAATGCCCCTAGCTAGGCATGATGATTTCAATGATGCTCTTATAAAAGATAAGAATTGAAACATAAAGAGAGCATCATGAAGAATATGACTAGCACATTTAAGTCTAACCCAATTCCTATGCATAGGGATTTTGTGAGCAAACAATTTATGGTAACAATAATCAACTAGCATAGGAAGGCAAAACAAGCACAACTTCAAGATTTTAAGCGCATAGAGAGGAAACTTGATATTATAGCATCCCCAAGCTTGGTATAAACATTAATTGCAGCAAATAAATTCTCAAACATGTCATTCTCATCAAACATAGCATCCGCAAGCTTGGGCCTTTTCATATCATAAGCATAATCACTCTCATCATTAATATTATGGATAGCACCAATATTATAGCAACTATTATCATCACAATGAGTAATAGGAGCAACATCATTTGGGAGGGATACCTTTTTACCTTTGCTTCTATGTCTTTTCTTTTTCTTCTTCGCATCATGTGTGGGTTTAACCCTCTTTTTGGAGCTCCTTATTAATGAGATTGGTTGGATAGAAGGCTCCTCCTCGTTACCTCATTAATCATAAGAAAAAAAAGGAGTATTTTGGGAAATCTCTTCCCTTTCATTAGTATTCTCTTCATATTATATTTGTTTTGTTGACTTTATGTAATTGGAAATGTAAGGATTTTCAATGCAATTCACCGCACAATACATATAAATTTCCTCTAGATCAAAATCAAGAACTTTATCGAGGACAAATTCTGGAAGATCCTTAGTTATACGCTTCATTTCTTCATAACCCACAAGCAAACTAAGTTCATTATGACGTGCAAGGGAAATCAAGTTATCACAATTTTTGGACACGATTCGATCATGAAAAAATTTGCATTGGATATTTAAATGACCACGTTCATTGCAAAGTTCATAAGGATGGCTAAGAAAATTGAAATTTTCAGCACAAACATCTAGTCTTTCTTGCAACCATTTAGTTTCTAAATACTTATGCCTCTTGCAAAATATATCTTCCCTATTTGGTGTGTACTTGCAAACTCTATGCACTACACAAAAATTGACATGCTTATAAGACACATTTTCATCATGACTAGTGCAATCATCAATAGTACTATGGATATTCAAAGAGTTCGTCCTAACAATATTGCAATCATGCTCATCATTCAAAGATTTAGTGCCAAACATTTTAATGCATTCTTCTTCTAGCATTTTGGCACAATTATCGGAGTCCTTATTTTCTCCCTCAATTCCATTTTTTGTAGGTTTTTTATAGACTAAACTATTGATAAAACAAGAAACTAAAAGATTCGATTGCAAGATCTAAAGATATACCTTCAAGCGCTAACCTCCCCGGCAACAACGCCAGAAAAGAGCTTGATGTCTACTACACAACCTTCTTCTTGTAGACGTTGTTGGGCCTCCATGTGCAGAGGTTTGTAGGACAGTAGCAAATTTCCCTCAAGTGGATGCCCTAAGGTTTATCAATCCGTCGGAGGGGTAGGATGAAGATGGTCTCTCTCAAACAACCTTGCAACCAAATAACAAAGAGTCTCTTCAAATAAGTTTTGGATGTACTAGAATTTAAAAATGAAGATTCTCAATGTTTGAAATTTGTTGCACGAGGAGTAAACATGCACCCAGTGACACACATGTGTGTTTGCAATCCATTTAGGTGCACTGTCACGTGTGCATGTAACTCAAATTTGATTTTTGCACATTATACCCGTAGAAAATCAATCAATCAATGTACTAAAACGTCTTAATGATCTCTATGATTTTTTTCAAATTAAAACGTCCCTCCTTTGGTAACATGTATGTTCACCTCGGGATAATTAATTTAACATGCATCGTAGTTGCGGTAGATTCGCGGTGTGTGTGTGGGTGTGTGCGTCTGGGGGTGGCGGGTGGCTTGCAGTACACTATGAGTTGTGAGCCACCGTGTGGGTTGTCCGTTTTGTTAGGCAAGTGTGACGCCCGGATAATCAAGCTACAGTAACCACACACTAATGGTGCCAGGACATCATATTTAAAAATTTGCTAAACCTCAATTGCTTAAAACCAAGTTTAAATTCAAATTCAAATAACAGGTCAGATTATAATTTATTAAAACAGTAGATTAAAAATGTTCCAACAGTTGTAAATAATCACTAACTAATTAAAAATCGTCAACCAAGAATATGGGGAATGTTTATATGCCTCTACGATAATTAAGCAGGAGCAAACAACATTTAAATTAACCTTTTAACATAAAAATATTTATCCTTTTCAAAATGATTTGAAACTTTGTATGCAGCTCTATTATATGAACCAATATTTATGTGCCAAATTTTGTATTCAACAAAATTCATTTGCTAGCTGGAACTAAATACAAAGCAGAAAAAGGAAAATAAAAAAACAAAAAAGGAATAACCCCCTCCCCGCTGGGCCCCAGCCCAGCTAATCAGTTGGCCGGCACAGCCGGCCACCCCGCTCGCCTGGCCTCCTAAGGCCCCACTGCCACCACTATGACCTAGCCCACGCCCCCACGATCCCCACTCCACCCATCTCTCCCCTCGCTCCCCTCCTGGCGCCGCCACCCTCCCACTAAGGCACAACGTGCGCCGTACAGGAGGCGCTTGCCCCTAGCGCTACCCGACGACCGCTGCTGCCAGGAGCCCCCCTCGTCGGAACCACCTCGCCGCCCTCCCTGCCGGACTCCCTCTGCCTCCTCTCGATCTGGATCGAGGGGATCCGCCCCGCCTCTACCTCGCCGACCACCGCCGCCCCGACCGTGCCGGCGCCGCCTCCTCGTCCCCTCCCCCAATGGCCTACAGCAGGCCTCGCCGCCCCGAACCCCAGCATCGCTCGTGAGTCGCGCCCCTCTCTTCTTCCCTCTCCTTGCGGTCACCGCGCCAACCCGCCTCGCTCGCGTCGTCGCGCACCGCCGGCCCCACCCATGTTTCGTTGCTGCTGCTGCCCGTGCCGAGACCCGCGCCGACCACACCCCCTGCATCCATGGCATGCCTCGTCGATGCACGCCTGCGCGCCGGCCATGGCCTTGGTCGCCCGCCGTGGCCAGCTCCTACTGCTACCGCACACTGGCCTCGCCCACCCCGGCCCCTCATGCTCCTCGCGCCGCCCCGCCTCCACCGCTTGCAGCCGCTCACGCGCCCACGGCCCTGCTCCCTGCCGGCTCCTGCCCGGCTGCAGCTCGCCGCTCCCATGCACGCACACCGGCGCGTGAAACCGCGCCCTACGTCGCCCCCAGGGCCGCCACTGCCGGGGCCGCGCCCTACTTCCCTGGCAAGCTGGCCGCCGGCACCCAGCGCCCGTCCCTCCCGCGTCGACCTGGGCGGGTGCCCAGCGCCCGTTCCAGGCGCCCGTTACCCCGCACCCGCGCGCCCGCTCCAGTGGCCTCTGTGCCACTGGGCAAGAGGCCCCACGCCCCTGAGAACGTTAAAAAAAGGGGAATTAAAAATAATTATTAATTAATTAATTAATTAAAGAGTTAATTAACTAATTAATTAACTTAATTAATCCTGTTTAATTAACCTAATCACTTAATTAAATTAACTAATCCTGTTTAGTTAACCTAAGTCAATGACAACTGGGACCCACGCGTCAGTTTGACCAAGTCAACTGACTCTTGATTGCGGACATCACCCTGATGTCATGCTGACATCATAATGGCATTTTCTAATTAAATTAATTTTGGTAATTCTAAAAATGATTTAAATCTTCTAAAAATAATATAAAATAAACCGTAACTCGGATGAAAATACTTTGTACATTAAAGTTGCTCAGAACGACGAGACGAATCTGGATATGCAGCCCGTTCGTCCGCCACGCATCCCTAGTATAGCGAATACGCAACTTTTCCCCTCTGATTCATCTGTCCGAAAACGCGAAACACCGGGGATATTTTCCCGGTTGTTTTTCCCCTTCACCGATAACACCACCTACTACGTTAGCGCGCACCTAGCACCATTAATTGTCATGTCATGCATCGATATGCATCTGTTTGCATTTTATTCATTGTTTCTCCCCCCTCTTCTCTCTAGTAGACTATGAGACTGACGCCGCTGTTGGTGCCCCGACCGACTACGTTGTTGACGACCCCTACTTGCGAGAGCAACCAGGCAAGCCCCCCCTTTGATCACTAGATATCGCCTACTCTTCTCTATACTGCTTGCATTAGAGTAGTGTAGCATGTTACTGCTTTCCGTTAACCCTATTCTGATGCATAGCCTGTCCTTGCTACTACTGTTGTTACCTTTACCTGCTATCCTAATGCTTAGTAAATGATGCTAGTGTTTCATCAGTGGCCCTACACTCTTGTCCGTCTGCCATGCTATACTACTGGGTCGTGATCACTTCGGGAGGTGATCACGGGCATATGCTATATACTTTATACTGTTACATTACTTATGATACTGTTCGGAGTTGGGGGCTGAAGGGGCAGGTGGCTCCATCCCGGTAGAGGTGGGCCTGGGTTCCTGACGGCCCCCGACTGTTACTTTGTGGCGGAGCGACAAGGCAGGTTGAGACCACCTAGGAGAGAGGCAGGCCTGGCCCTGGTCGCCGTTCGCGGTTATTTCAAGATAACACGTTTAACGAGATCTTGGTATTTGATCTTAGTCTGGCCACTGGCCTATACGCACTAACCATCTACGCGGGGACAGTTAATTATGGGCACTCGACGTTGTGGTATCAGCCGAAGCCTTCGTGATGTCAGCGACTGAGCGGCGCGCGCCGGATTGGACCGTAAGCCTGCTCTTGTAGTAAGGGGGCTAGTTCTGCTTCCGGCCGCCCTCGCAACGTGCAGGTGTGCAATGGGCGATGGGCCCAGACCCCTGCGCCATAGGATTTAGACTGGCATGTTGAACTCTCTGTTGTGCCTAGGTAGGGCTGCGACGTGTTGATCTTCCGAGGTCGGGCATGACCCAGAAAAGTGTGTCCGGCCAAATGGGATCGAGCGTGTTGGGTTATGTGGTGCACCCCTGCAGGGAAGTTAAACTATTCGAATAGCCATGATCTTCGGTAACAGGACGACTTGGAGTTGTACCTTGACCTTATGACAACTAGAACCGGATACTTAATAAAACACACCCTTCCAAGTGCCAGATATAACCCGGTGGTCGCTCTCTAACAGGGCGACGAGGAGAGGATCATCGGTTAGGATTATGCTAGGCGATGCTACTTGGTTAACTACCATCTACTCTCTTCTTCTGCCGCAAGATGGAGGATACCAGAAGCGTAGTCTTCGATAGGACTAGCTATCCCTCTCTTATTCCGGCTTTCTGCAGTTCAGTCCACATATGATACCCCTTTTCCATTTGATATCAATGCATACATATGTAGTGTAGCTCCTTGCTTGCGAGTACTTTGGATGAGTACTCACGGTTGCTTTTCTCCCCCTTTTTCCCCCTTTCTATACCCGATTGTTGCGACCAGACGATGGACTCCAGGAGCCAGACGCCACTATCGATGTCGACTACTACTACTCGGGAGGTGCCTACTACTACGTGCAGCCCGCTGACGACGACCAGGAGTAGTTTAGGAGGATCCCAGGTAGGAGGCCTGTGCCTCTTTCGATCTGTATCCCAGTTTGTGCTAGCCTTCTTAAGACAAACTTGTTTACTTATGTCTGTACTCAGATATTGTTGCCTCCGCTGACTCGTCTATGATCGAGCTCTTGTATTCGAGCCCTCGAGGCCCCTGGCTTGTAATATGATGCTTGTATGACTTATTTTATTTGTAGAGTTGTGTTGTGATATCCTCCCGTGAGTTCCTGATCTTGATCGTACACGTTTGCGTGTATGATTAGTGTACGATTGAATCGGGGGCGTCACAAGTTGGTATCAGAGCCGACTGCCTGTAGGAATCCCCCTTCCACACTCCTTGGCCGAAGTCGAGTCTAGACATTGCAAAACTTTTTACTAACATGGCTGTGTGTCTTACGGGCACACATCGCCATTGGGTGGTAGTAGGATCTTTTATTCCTCAACCTATACTCTGGGACTCTGACATCTCTTCTATTCGGGTTAAACGATTTTACTAACTCTGACTCTAGGTTCTCGATAATACTTTCTCCCGGAGAGCCCCTTATTACAGATGATCATCTGCTGCACCAGAAGAATCCGAAGGTACTCTCTGATGTTCTCTTGAGACTTTATGGCGTCGCTTTTGCAATTGCCTTCCATCGATAAACCCCTGCGGATAACCACGTATACTCGCCTTTCATACGATGCTTCCCAGCTGATCTTGTTATTACGAGATACCTCGAAATTCTCTCTGTTGTTCCGAGAATCCTTTGAGCTTACTGCCTTGCTGTTCTCTGTCACCTGAATACCCCTACGGATAATTCTCGCACTTATCAAGTATCGGCTCATTCCGAGTTGTTCATGTGTTTCGCCAAAGACTTCAAAATATCATTCGATCTTCCGAAAATCCCGAGCAGCCTATTGCTCTTGAAATTCTCGCTTGCTTGAATTATGGTTAATCCCATAAGTTTCTTAATCTTATTGGCCTCCCTTGTCTTTATCATTTTAAGTCCGTTGATTCAATATGTTGAGGATGCCCGCATTCCTCAGTCGAATCCTAGGATTCATCCTTCCAGCTCAGACGTCATTTGGATATGAGTTGGTTCTTGACCAATCAATGCCTTGATCGTTTGTGCTTCTAAGTCTATTGAACTTATTCATTTTCGATCAGAACGATTTGCTTCTGATCCCTTGATTTGGAAATCATAAAATTTCCTTACATTGAGCTTTGAGTTAGTTAGTTGTTTCTATCAGCTAATCCCCTTGCATTCTTTCTTCTTCTGGTAGAGTACCGATACTCACATCAGCTCCGTTGTGGATCGTCAGATCCATTGTTGGATTTCATCCGACATCGTATTTAATAACCTTGTGAGCCTTTCCACCGTTATATAATACCTTTGGTAAATTGTATCCTCTGCCTTGTCAACCATGCTCTACTTTCGAGCTTGTGTTATTTACTCCTGAAGTTTGCGATATATGTTCCTAAGATACCCGATGGTTTGAACTAATGCCTTCCCTAATCTGTGCAAACCTGGAAGATTTCACGGGTCATACTTATCTGGTATTGTACCAGGTAAAACTTTCAACAACTAATGTCATTTTCAAAATACGAGAGGTGAATGAAAGGTTATGCATTGAAGAAGTGGGAGTCGACCATGACCTTTGTGTTCATGCCCATGGACATGATGTAGATCTTATTATTAAAGCTTCTGTTAAATTAATTTTTTCCCTTGGTATAAGTTCTTATATCTGGGATCCGGCCTTTTGCAATCGTGGTTTCGACCCTATGTTCTTCTTTGACCCCATTTCACGGGCAAGTTTAAGCACTTGTCTTCTGTGGATCAATACACCAGTCCAACCTTTACTTTGATCTTCCGTCGAGTATTACACCATGGTACCTCGATAATATCAAGTACTACATTCTCACTGATTCCAAATTTTTCACGGGTTCTGAGTTATTAAACACTCAAAAACCGATAACTGAACCGAGTCCGCACTACGGTTCAACAACTTTTGGTAATCTTCTTTACTTACGAGTTTGTACCCGATCACATCCTTCCTACCCTATTTGGCTATATCATTACTGTGATGATTTTAATTGTGCTACCTGGTCCTTATTCCCGGAGCACAAATTTCGACGATGAGCTAAGCTTACGTCGATCTTCCTCATCATACCACTTTGCCTTAAACAACAAGCTTGGTTTTGAGTTTGTGACATACCCTTGGGTTCAATAACCTTTCGCTTCATCATTCCTATGGCTTGATGTCATCGCCGACCGATTACATCTTCATGAAATCTCTCAACAATTGTGTCGTGATCATCATCGACATTCTGAGCTCTTCCAGGATGTCAATTGAGTTCATTATGAGAAATACCGTCCTTGCCCTCGATGATCTGTGTTATCATCGACCACTTTATTGACTGCCCTCCAAAAAAAACTTATTCGTGTTTTGTGTTATACTTTGAGACCCTTGCTATCCAGCAATTATTCTTCTTTACCTTGGAATATTACCATCTTTTATGTCAAGTATGTTGTGAGAATTTCACCACCTCTTATGAATTATTGATGCAAGTGATGCTTCTCACCATCACCATTCTTTTCATGGCCCCCGTGTTCCAACCGGAATACCGACAAATGGATTGTGATGTGAAAAATTCAAAACTTCTAGCAACCCTATTGCTTGTAAGTTAATGAACGATAGATACATTCTTTGTGTATTGGATATCAAATCACCCTTTTATCATTGATCTTGCTAACTAAGCCCATACTTCGGGTGCACCGCTCAACCAATGTTTAAATTTTGTATGTTTTCCTCGAGCATACATCATTATATCATTTGATCTGAAAAATGTTATCTCCTTGTTCCCATAATTGAGGGCACCCATCTTTTGGAATTCTCAATGAATTGTCACCGAGTCCATCAACCACCTCTTGATCCTCTCCTTGGTTTAATGATGAACTCTTGTTTCAGAACTTGCTTCCATAGTTCATTGCCCGAGAATCATATAATGTCATCTCGTCAATTGCGTTGCACCTTTTCTTTCTCAGGCATCCTGAGTCTGAGGTATCTTGACACCAATCATATTTGAATCTTGGTCAGATATGATGGTTGGAACATTTTTCAAGAGCTATAACCTTGGACTTTTTATATGACCCTGTAAGGTGTTGTCATGCCTAGCACACCTGGCCGGAGGCCCTATTGTTATGGATTCCTTTTTCAGCAAGGTTATCCATTCTTCCATGAGGAAATTCTAAAACTTATTCTACAAGTTATTCCTGATGGATCCTTTGTGTTTCCAAAGTCCGGCCTTTCTTGAAGACCATGTCAATGCTATTACAGAGCATGTCTGTGGTACTCCGATTTTCAATAAGAGCATTGAAAGCGCAATGCTAAGTTTTCTGTATCCATTATCCAAACACCGTTGTATAGGTAATGCCATGAAAATTCATCTCCCATTACCTAAAGGGTTTTCTACTTTATATCATGTCATGGATATCATGCTCTCCTTGTCCTTGGGAAGGATATACCCCTGAATTATGTGTTTAAACACATTTTCCTTTCCATCATTCAGTTTAATCTGATGATCACATTTTCCTTTCCATTGTTTGGTTTAACCTTTCTTGTGATCTATATGATCTAAGCAGTATTATTCTCCTGCTTATGTAAACATCTCGGTGTACAATTATGTCAGCAAGACCCTATTACTATTGTTGATGACATTCCGGTAACCACCGATGGACGAGAACCTTGCCTATTGGACCGCCTCATTCAACGAGCGGGAAAATGGTTCTCTTCGTCCCTCGCCCTTGGTACCAATGGTTGTTGCCGACATAATCGATAGTCTATCCTCTGACATGCCTTGCTTACATGATCATGCAAGACGTCATCCCCCTTCCTACTTTTAACCCACATGGCGGACCCATAACCCACAGGTCCCAATATCGGAACCTGACTCTCCTGTACCCCTTGTTGTCAAAGATATTCATTGAGCTTGACTTCGTATGTAAATCACGGGCCACCTGCATAGTGATCTATTCTGGTATCAGACGCAATGCTTATTCCCATTGCTCTAAACCCCTTTCACACTTCGTTTCAGGCAACGAACGATTTCCTGTGCGCTTGAAACTTCTATTTTGCACCTTCTTACTTTGCCCTCGATAATCTCTTAAGATTCAATTCAAGAATTACTTTCAGCCACCTTCCCCGATGTTATCGACCAGATAGTCAACCTTACAGAGCTTCGTTCTCCTGTAATACCCACCATTTATTCTTTCGTAAGTATGGCGGAGTTCCCGAAGGATTGATGACGACTTCATCAGGATGACCTAAATCAGAAAAATGAAGGCATCAACGTCTTCGAGAAGAGCAACCAAGACCGACGACACTCGTTAGAATTCATAACCGATACTTTCCCCTCAACTCTACCTCTTAAATCTCGGGACGAGATTTCTTGTAGTGGAGGAGAATTGTGATGCCCGGATAATCAAGCTACAGTAACCACACACTAATGGTGCCAGGACATCATATTTAAAAATTTGCTAAACCTCACTTGCTTAAAACCAAGTTTAAATTCAAATTCAAATAACAGGTCAGATTATAATTTATTAAAACAGTAGATTAAAAATGTTCCAACAGTTGTAAATAATCACTAACTAATTAAAAATCGTCAACCAACAATATGGGGAATGTTTATATGCCTCTACGATAATTAAGCAGGAGCAAACAACATTTAAATTAACCTTTTAAGATAAACAAATATTTATCCTTTTCAAAATGATTTGAAACTTTGTATGCAGCTCCATTATATGAACCAATATTTATGTGCCAAATTTTGTATTCAACAAAATTCATTTGATATCTAGAACTAAATACAAAGCAGAAAAAGGAAAATAAAAAAAGGAATAACCCCCTCCCTGCTGGGCCCCAGCCCAGCTAATCAGTTGGTCGGCCCAGCCGGCCACCCCGCTCGCCTGGCCTACTAAGGCCCCACTGCCACCACTATGACCTAGCCCACGCCCCCACGATCCCCACTCCACCCATCTCTCCCCTCGCTCCCCTCCTGGCGCCGCCACCCTCCCACTAAGGCACGACATGCGCCGTACAGGAGGCGCTTGCCCCTCGCGCTACCCGACGAACGCTGCTACCAGGAGCCCCCCCCCTCGTCAGAACCACCTCGCCGCCCTCCCCGCCGGACTCCCTCTGCCTCCTCTCGATCTTGATCGAGGGGATCCGCCCCGCCTCTAGCTCGCCGACCACTGCCGCCCGGACCGCACTGGCGCTGCCTCCTCGTCCCCTCCCCCAATGGCCTACAACAGGCCTCGCCGCCCCAAACCCCAGCATCGCTCGTGAGTCGCGCCCCTCTCTTCTTCCCTCTCCTTGCGGTCACCACGCCGACCCGCCTCGCTCGCGTCGCCGCGCACCGCCGGCCCTGCCCATGTTTCGTTGCTGCTGCTGCCTGTGCCGCGACCTGCGCCGGCCACACCCCCCTGCATCCATGGCACGCCTCGTCGATGTGCGCCTGCGCGCCGGCCATGACCTTGGTCGCCCGCCGTGGCCAGCTCCTACTGCTACCGCGCGGTGGCCTCGCCCACCCCAGCCCCTCATGCTCCTCGCGCCGCCCCGCCTCCACCGTTTGCAGCCGCTCACGCGCCCATGGCCCTGCTCCCTGCCAGCTCCTGCCCGCCTGCAGCTCGCCGCTCCCATGCACGCACGCCGGCGCGCGAAACCGTGCCCTACGTCGCCCCCAGGGCCGCCACTGCCGAGGCCGCGCCCTACTTCCCCGGCGGGCTGGCCGCCGGCACCCAGCGCCCGTCCCTCCCGCGTCGACCTCGGCGGGTGCCCAGCGCCCGTTCCAGGCGCCCGTTACCCCGCACCCGCGCGCCCGCTCCAGTGACCTCTCTGCCACTGGGCAAGGGGCCCCACGCCCCTGAGAACGTTAAAAAAAGGGGAATTAAAAATAATTAATTAATTAAAGAGTTACTTAACTAATTAATTAACTTAATTAATCCTGTTTAACTAACCTAATCACTTAATTAAATTAACTAATCATGTTTAGTTAACCTAACTCATTGACAACTGGGACCCATGCGTCAGTTTGACGAAGTCAACTGACTGTTGACTGCTGACATCATAATGGCATTTTCTAATTAAATTAATTTTGGTAATTCTAAAAATGATTTAAATCTTCTAAAAATAATATAAAATAAACCGTAACTCGGATGAAAATACTTTGTACATGAAAGTTGCTCAGAACGATAAGACGAATTCGGATATGCAGCCCGTTCGTCTGCCACACATCCCTAGCATAGCGAATACGCAAATTTTCCCCTCCGATTCATCTGTCCGAAAACGCGAAACACCGGGGATATTTTCCCAGTTGTTTTTCCCCTTCACCGATAACACCACCTACTGCGTTAGGGCGCACCTAGCACCGTTAATTGTCATGTCATGCATCGATATGCATCTGTTTGCATTGTATTCATTGTTTCTCCCCCCTCTTCTCTCTGGTAGACTACGAGACTGACACCGCTGTTGGTGCCCCGACCGACTACGTTGTTGACGACCCCTACTTGCAAGAGCAACCAGGCAAGCCCCCCTTTGATCACCAGATATCGCCTACTCTTCTCTATACTGCTTGCATTAGAGTAATGTAGCATGTTACTGCTTTCCGTTAACCCTATTCTGATGCATAGCCTTTCCTTGCTACTACTATTGTTACCTTTACCTGCTATCCTAATGCTTAGTATAGGATGCTAGTGTTTCATCAGTGGCCCTACACTCTTGTTCGTCTGCCATGCTATACTACTGGGCCGTGATCACTTCGGGAGGTGATCACGGGCATATGCTATATACTTTATACTGTTACATTACTTATGATACTGTTCGGAGTTGGGGGCTGAAGGGGCAGGTGGCTCCATCCCGGTAGAGGTGGGCCTGGGTTCTCGACGGCCCCTGACTGTTACTTTGTGGCGGAGCGACAGGGCAGGTTGAGACCACCTAGGAGAGAGGTGGGCCTGGCCCTTGTCGTGGAATTGTCATGGCAGATGTCCTAGTGTGAGGACTTAGTCGTGAGGCCAACGCATCTATGTGGTAGCTTGAGAGGGGTTGAGCGGAATCGAGAGACGCAACACAAGACAGGAATTTAGACAGCTTCGGGCCCCGGGAAACATCATCCGGTAACAACCCTACATGCTGTTTGAGGCTAGGTCTCATTATCATCACGAGGGAGTCACCGTAAACCGGCTCTCCTCTTTGTGTCTAGCCCTAAGATTGTTTCTTCTTGCTTGTAGCTTGTCCCCCTTTGAGGAGCCATGCCCCTCCTTATATATGTTGAAGGGGCGGGTTACATGTGGAGTCCAACTCGGACTTTAACTTAAACTATTTTGACTTCCCTTCCTGGGCTTCTTAACGTCCGCTGGTTTAACATTGTCTGTCGGTTTAACATTGTCTGCCGGTTTAACATTGTCTGCCGGTTTAACATTATCTACCGGTTTAACACCAGCCGGTTTACCGTCTGTCTTAGCCATCTGTCTTGACTCTCTGTCTTAACTCTCCGCTGGTTTAACATCCGCCGGTTTATCAAGTCCCAGCCGGTTTACAACTCCAGCCGGGTCATACCGCGGGGTATATCCCCGACATTAGCCCCCAGTTTAATTTGGATTTATCCATGTTAAACTCATCCTGAGCATCTTTAAATCCTTGTCATTTCCTTGTAGAAAATCCGAGTCAATAGACCAGCTTCATAATCAACTTGCTGACATTGGTTTGTCATAGATAAATATTGTGAAGAATAACTCCTTTGACTTCAGCTCCCAATGCTTAACAAAAATATTGGCCTTTGAAATACTCATCTGATTTGCAGTCGGTTTAAGAAGGTAGAACTTGCCGGTTTGAGAATGTAAAACTGTGCCGGTTTAAGACTTGAACTTGTCGGTTTATCATTATCGGTTTATAAATATTGATGGCACCAGGTCATAATTGTAGTTAACATCAAGCTTGAAAATATACCTCTTATATGCCTATCACTTGTAGCCCCCAAGTCTTAAGAAGGTAACATAACAACAGCTTAAGACTTGCTTCAATATGAATGTCACAATCTTGAAGAAATCCAGGTTGTTCATTTCAATCACCAGTCAGAACTGAGTATTCCACATATGTAGCCCCCAAGTGCCGGGTTGTCATGCTTGTAGCAACCTGGGACTTGAAATTGCTAATGTCCAAGGGCCGGATTATTATGCAATAATGAGTAAAGACTTTGTAAATATGATCATGTAAACTTGAGTAGCGATATGTAGCCCCCAAGGGCCGGCTCAATAAGATAATGTTGAGCTGGGACTTGATATATTTTTCAATGAAAATAATATCATATGATGTAACCCCCATCATGGGGCTTGAACCCCCGTCCACAAGGTTAAGAGCCTTGTGCTTTACCAACTGAGCAGTGGATCCTTCAATAATAGATGAAAATCTGTGTACCTTGAATTGTTGACAGGAGCAATTGGTAGCCCCCAAGGGCTGGCTCATTATGATGTGATGAGTCGGGTCTTCAATGAGGTGAGCAAAACATGACTTTGCATTAGCCCCCAAGTGTCATGGTGCATGCTTGCAGCGACATGAGACTTGTGTATTTGATGTGATTTCAACTGAAATAATGTAGCCCCCAAGTGCCGGGTCGTAAGCCTGCAGCAACTCGGGACTATTCCTTCAATTGTAGAATAAATCATATCTATTGATAACATGATAGCCATTGCGCAAAAGCGACTTTGGAAACCTTAATCATAATACTGTTCACAATTAAAATCCAGCCATGTTGGCTATTTGAATAATATACCCAATGATTTATAAGCGCATAATTCCAATGACGCAATCCAAATATATACTGGCGACTTATAGTCCAAAGCCAGGCCGGGTCAATAAACACCGGATTATAAGTGATTATGTACTGACAACTTGTAGTTGAAAGTCGAGCCGGGTTAAAGAACACCGGGTTAATTTGATGACTGATAGTCATGCCGGGTCGAGAGACGCCGGTTCAACATAAAATTTATCAAAAGAGAAAAATCTTGACAAAGGCAAATAAAATCGTGTAGTCGAGGCTTTTCAAGGGCTGCCAGGCCCAAATTCGAGGCTTTTCATGGGCTGCCAGGCCGCTGAGTTAAACCATTTTGTAAAGCCTTTTAAGATGGGCCTCCAACTAACCAATCGTCATTTTAACTTTGACAAGTTCAGGGTCTGTATAAGATTGACTTGTCAAACGTTCGGCGGGTCATGCCAGGATTACCTGGATAGGAGTGGCTTACTTGATGAAGGCAGGTTAACCCGGGGTTTTAGGTGAATATACCAGGCTTCCAAGCCGTGGCTTGATAGCCAATTACAAGGGTCCTTTCAGACTCTTTATTGCTTTGCACAAAGAGCCCCCAAGTAACTTTGTGAGCTGTGCTCAATGGGTGTCTATGTTTGAGTTGGTGCTTTTTGCAACACTCTCTTTGACCCCTAATTGATTTCCCCGGTGGCCTTACGCCGATCAAGAGGTGTAGCTATGGTTCGAATACGACCAAGCCCCCAAGTGATCAATAATATGATAAGCCAATAAGGCCGGATACCCATGTTTGAACCGCGCATCATGGCAATAGATCCTCTTTGGCAACCTTTAACTTTTTGCAAGAGATAAATTCTTCTTGAACTGGTATTTTGAACCAGCTATTGAAAGCTTCAAAGCTTTGTGGGAGATAACTTTCCCTTAAACCGGATATTAAACCGGAATCCATCTTTTTAAGTCGGAATTTGTCGGCTTTTAAATTTACACCAATATGGCGGTTTAAGGTCCTACATGAAATATCTTTGCAAGCTGGAGTAATTTCTCTTTTAAAGAAAGCAATATATAATATAAAAAATTTATTGGATAGATTTCACCTGCTATGTTAAGCCGGAATTTATCCGTCATGGAACTTAATAATTACTTCAGCGAAGCTGAGATCAATCTCGGGTGAGTCAAAATAGTTTGGGTCGCAGGGGTGGCGTCTTGCGCACGTCCATTGAGCAGCTTTATATGAACGGGTGTGATCCTGATATGCCGATATGGATTGGTCTGCAAGGGCAACAACTTGGGTGCTTCTATTGAGTGGCACAGCAAGGACAAATTTCCACGATATATCGTCATTTGAAAATAAATAATTGCCCTGCACACAAAAAAGATACAGACCGAAGTGATTGTTTCTTTGACAAAAACAATATTGTGCTAATAAAATAGACGGATATCACCTAATTTTTTTTTCACGACGGATTATGTGTCTGTAGATAATTTTTCAGTACTGTTACTGAATTCCCTTTGATTCACATATTTATCCAAAGCACATTTGTGCTGATGCTGCCGATCTTCTTTATTATTTGATCTCCATGTGGGTCGTAGCAGTACTGACTGATTTTGCTTTCCGGTTTTAAGCACCCCTTTTGCTTTGCACCAACGAAACGGGCAGCGATTTGTGGCCGCAGGAGTAAAACGACGACATGAGACCAAGGCGGGGCGGCTCACGGCGATTATCCGCACCAGCGGGGCGTCTTGGAGACTCGAAGTATAGCAGTGGCCGAGATGGGCAACTTAGCCCGGCGGTTTAATCACGAGGCTGGGCCGGCTTAGCTCCGCTACGGCGAGTCAACGGAGGCAGAGACAGGCTCAGCGGTGGCTCAAGGCGGTTCACAAACCGGGCCGAGACCACGGCGGCTCTCGGCGGCGAAGTGCCCGAAGGTGAGGAGCCCTGAAGCGCGGGCAGCAACTCATCCGCGTCGGAAGCGGAGCAGCGATTTAGCAGATGACCCGTAAGCGGGGCGACGGTGGAGACGAACTGGCGTAATAGCTCGTGGCCACGGCGAGTCAGATGGCCGGTTTACGGCGCAGATGTGGACTGCTCGCCGACGGCGGAGGTGGCGACTTGACGATGGTGGCTCGAAGACGCTGGGCGGACCACTGAGGCGGTCCAGCGAGGAGAAGCAGAAAGCCAGCGGTGGCTCGCGGCCGCTAATGTTGGGGCAGCTCAATGCGTGATAGCAGAGACGACAGGACCGACTCGACGCTCGACGACGGAGGCGGCTTGTCGGCGGCGCAAGGCACAGTGCGTACAAACCGGCCCTGCTCGGAGACAAGGAGCCCCGCGAGGTGACGGTGAAGTGGTGCCAGCAGACACACGCACCCGGCGAGTCAAAGCGGAGTCGGCTTGAGGCGCGGGGTCAACAAGGCGGGGCCTGCGGCTGCGTCGACGAAGGCGGCCGGTGACGTGTGATAGACGAGCACTGCGGCGGTTCGGATGCAACCGCGGGTGTGATGGTAGTGACCTGCCGTGGCGAGGCGACGGAGGTGGAGGCCGCTGAAGTCCGGGGCAACCGAGGCGAGTCCGGGGCGGCCCGGCACCGGTTCGGCGGTGGCTTGAAGCGGCAGGCGCGGAGCCACGGTGACGGAGGTGACTTGCTCGGCGGACCAGGCCGACGAGGAGCGTCGGATTTCTGCGGAAACGAGGCGCGACAGCTCGATGTAAGACAACACGAAATAGGCGGCGGCTCTTTGCGCGGCGGAAAGGGCGAGTCAACGGGTTCATCCGCGCTGGCGGCAGGTTAGAGCAGCCCAGTCACGGCCGGTTCAATGCGACAGCCGGTTTGAGGGAGAGGACGCCGGCCACGGCAGAGGTGGCTTGGCGTACGGTAAAGCTTAGCAGAAGTGAGGCCGTGGATGCGGTCGCGGCGGATTGAGGTAGTGCGGGGTCAGCAGGCCCGACTCGGAGGCAGGGCCACCCGGCGAAGGCAACTTGACCACGGCGCGAGGCGCGGTGAAGGTGAGCAAGCATCGGTACTCTCCTCTGACTCGGCGAACCTGCACTTTTGACAAAACAAGGACTCCAGCCATACTGATTTTGCTGATTTACAAATCAGGACGTTTTGGATGAATGGCGGTTTGACTTCTGTTGAACTCAGATCTCACACTGCCAGCCTCAAAGCCGACCAGCAAAATTAACCCGGCTGTCGGTCTGCCTAAAATTGTCCAACCTTGTGGTATCCTGTGTGATCGTGTCGGCTTTAATTCAATCAGCGTGACGCGACGAGATAGCGGCAGCTGCGGAGGTAATGACCGCAGACGGCGGCGGTTCAAGCAGAGGCCGCGGCAAGGGGAGCCATGGTGGCTCAGGACGTGCGAGGGCGCCGTCGGTTTAAGATACTGCTGAGAGTCTCATAGGTCTCGAACCAAGATTTGGTTGCAAGTTGTTTTTAAATCGGTCCAACTCCGAACGATGTATACCTTGGGCCACCTGCTGCAGTTTCTACAATCACTAGTATGAGTGACTGGATTTTGTTTTCCGTGAAACGTATAGACCCTGTTGGTCTTTTGTAGTATTATTAGTAGTCAGTACGGTTGATGGATATGACTCGAAAGTAGCATTAGCAGTAGCGACCAAACACTTTGGGATTCGGCGTGCTGGTCAAAACGTGCTGCAACAGGAAACCATGGTTTCGGCAACTTGATCATTGCATTGATAGATTGCGGATACGTCCTAAACTTGCAGCGGCGACAGTGCAATCAG
This sequence comes from Triticum urartu, assembly GCF_003073215.2. Taxonomy (NCBI): domain Eukaryota; kingdom Viridiplantae; phylum Streptophyta; class Magnoliopsida; order Poales; family Poaceae; genus Triticum; species Triticum urartu. Next base: position 422,490,033 of record NC_053027.1, read on the forward strand.
CACAACCATACTTTTCTTGATCTTTTAATCTTTCAAACCATGAACTTAGACTGACAAACTACGGCTCGGCGTCGGCGAATCCGTATTGTGGTCTTTAATTTTCCAATCATAACTGTCTCCGTTCGTGGTCTTGGCCCTTCTCGAGCATCACATATCAAAAAACTTCATCGATTATAAATCTGGACTGACGAATTTGAAGTTGATGGAGATCTTTCAAACCGGCTCTTCTTCATACAAAAAATTGCGAACTTCTCAAACCGGCTCTTCTTCATACAAAAACCGGCGACTTGTAACTTTTTGGCAGGCCCTTTACGGATCCACCTCAGGACAATCCTTGTACAAACAGATCTCACACATAGCTTTTAGCTGACCAATGTAGTGCCCGATGGGCTTTCCTATTAATTGCAGCGACTTGTGACTCTGTTAATCTCGGCGACTTCTAGTAGCGCATCGATCCTGCCTTAACTTTTTTTTTGAACTTAAATTCACAGATCGTAAAGCTGGATCAATGAACACAAAGCTGACGCAGATCCTCCTGGGTGTTTCTTTATTCGAAAAATTACGAACTTCTCGATCCCTGGGAGAGATACCTCCAAGAACTCAACACCACCATGCGCAAGCCCCACGGTGGGCGCCAACTGTCGTGGAATTGTCACGACAGATGTCCTACTGTGAGGACTTAGTCGTGAGGTCAACGCATCTACGTGGTAGCTTGAGAGGGGTTGAACGGAATCGAGAGACGCAACACAAGACAGGAATTTAGACAGCTTCGGGCCCGGGAAACATCATCCGGTAACAACCCTACATGTTGTTTGAGGCTAGGTCTCATTATCATCACGAGGGAGTCGCCGTAAACCGGCTCTCCTCTTTGTGTCTAGCCCTAAGATTGTTTCTTCTTGCTTGTAGCTTGTCCCCCTTTGAGGAGCCCTGCCCCTCCTTATATATGTTGAAGGGGCGGGTTACATGTGGAGTCCAACTCGGACTTTAACTTAAACTATTTTGACTTCCCTTCCTGGGCTTCTTAACGTCCGCTGGTTTAACATTGTCTGCCGGTTTAACATTGTCTGCCGGTTTAACATTATCTGCCGGTTTAACACCAGCCGCTTTACCGTCTGTCTTAGCCATCTGTCTTGACTCTCTGTCTTAACTCTCCGCCGGTTTACCATCCGCCGGTTTACCAAGTCCCAGCCGGTTTACAACTCCAGCCGGGTCGTACCGCGGGGTATATCCCCGACATTAGCCCCCAGTTTAATTTGGATTTATCCATGTTAAACTGATCCTGAGTATCTTTAAATCCTTGTCATTTCCTTGTAGAAAATCCGAGTCAATAGACCAGCTTCATAATCAACTTGCTGACATTGGTTTGTCATAGATAAATATTGTGAAGAATAACTCCTTTGACTTCAGCTCCCAATGCTTAACAAAAATATTGGCCTTTGAAATACTCATCTGATTTGCAGCCGGTTTAAGAATGTAGAACTTGCCGGTTTGAGAATGTAAAACTGTGCCGGTTTAAGACTTGAACTTGTCGGTTTATCATTACCGGTTTATAAATATTGATGGCACCAGGTCATAATTGTAGTTAACATCAAGCTTGAAAATATACCTCTTATATGCCTATCACTTGTAGCCCCCAAGTCTTAAGAAGGTAACATAACAACAGCTTAAGACTTGCTTCAATATGAATGTCACAATCTTGAAGAAATCCAGGTTGTTCATTTCAATCACCAGTCAGAACTGAGTATTCCACATATGTAGCCCCCAAGTGCCAGGTTGTCATGCTTGCAGCAACCTGGGACTTGAAATTGCTAACGTCCAAGGGCCGGGTTATTATGCAATAATGAGTAGATACTTTGTAAATATGATCATGTAAACTTGAGTAGCGATATGTAGCCCCCAAGGGCCGGCTCAATAAGATAATGTTGAGCTGGGACTTGATATATTTTTCAATGAAAATAATATCATATGATGTAACCCCCATCATGGGGCTTGAACCCCCGTCCACAAGGTTAAGAGCCTTGTGCTTTACCAACTGAGCAGTGGATCCTTCAATAATAGATGAAAATATGTGTACCTTGAATTGTTGACAGGAGCAATTGGTAGCCCCCAAGGGCCGGCTCATTATGATGTGATGAGTCGGGTCTTCAATGAGGTGAGCAAAACATGACTTTGCATTAGCCCACAAGTGTCATGGTGCATGCTTGCAGCGACATGAGACTTGTGTATTTGATGTGATTTCAACTGAAATAATGTAGCCCCCAAGTGCCGGGTCGTAAGCCTGCAGCAACTCGGGACTATTCCTTCAATTGTAGAATAAATCATATCTATTGATAACATGATAGCCATTGCGCAAAAGCGACTTTGGAAACCTTAATCATAATACTAGTCATAATTAAAATCCAGCCATGTTGGCTATTTGAATAATATACCCAATGATTTATAAGCGCATAATTCCAATGGCGCAATCCAAATATATATTGGCGACTTATAGTCCAAAGCCAGGCCGGGTCAATAAACACCGGATTATAAGTGATTATGTACTGACAACTTGTAGTTGAAAGTCGAGCCGGGTTAAAGAACACCTGGTTAATTTGATGATTGATAGTCATGCCGGGTCGAGAGACGCCGGTTCAACATAAAATTTATCAAAAGAGAAAAATCTTGACAAAGGCAAATAAAATTGTGTAGTCGAGGCTTTTCAAGGGCTGCCAGGCCCAAATTCGAGGCTTTTCATGGGCTGCCAGGCCGCTGAGTTAAACCATTTCGTAAAGCCTTTTAAGATGGGCCTCCGGGAAACATCATCCGGTAACAATCCTACATGCTGTTTGAGGCTAGGTCTCATTACCATCACGAGGGAGTCGCCGTAAACCGGCTCTCCTCTTTGTGTCTAGACCTAAGATTGTTTCTTCTTGCTTGTAGCTTGTCCCCCTTTGAGGAGCCCTGCCCCTCCTTATATATGTTGAAGGGGCGGGTTACATGTGGAGTCCAACTCGAACTTTAACTTAAACTATTTTGACTTCCCTTCCTGGGCTTCTTAACGTCTGCTGGTTTAACTTTGTCTGCCGGTTTAACATTGTCTGCCGGTTTAACATTGTCTGCCGGTTTAACATTGTCTACCGGTTTAACATTATCTGCCGATTTAACACCAGCCGGTTTACCGTCTGTCTTAGCCATCTGTCTTGACTCTCTGTCTTAACTCTCCGCCAGTTTACCATCGGCCGGTTTACCAAGTCCCAGCCGGTTTACAACTCCAGCCGGATCATACCGCGGGGTATATCCCCGACAGCCCTGGTCGCCGTTCGCGGTTATTTCAAGATAACACGTTTAACGAGATCTTGGTATTTGATCTGAGTCTGGCCACTGGCCTATACGCACTAACCATCTATGCGAGGACAGTTAATTATGGGCACTCGACGTCATGGTATCACCCGAAGCCTTTGTGACGTCAGCGACTGAGCGGCGCGCGCCAGATTGGACCGTAAGCCTGCTCTTGTAGTAAGGGGGCTAGTTCTTCTTCCGGCCGCCCTTGGAACGTGCAGGTGTGCAATGGGCGATGGGCCCAGACCCCTGCGCCATAGGATTTAGACCGGCGCGCTGACCTCTCTGTTGTGCCTAGGTAGGACTACGACGTGTTGATCTTCCGAGGCCGGGCATGACCCAGAAAAGTGTGTCCGGCCAAATGGGATCGAGCGTGTTGGGTTATGTGGTGCACCCCTGCAGGGAAGTTAAACTATTCAAATAGCCGTGATCTTCGGTAATAGGACGACTTGGAGTTGTACCTTGACCTTATGACAACTAGAACCGGATACTTAATAAAACACACCCTTCCAAGTGCCAGATAAAACCCGGTGGTCGCTCTCTAACAAGGCGACGAGGAGAGGATCATCGGTTAGGATTATGCTAGGCGATGCTACTTGGTTAACTACCATCTACTCTCTTCTGCTGCTGCAAGATGGAGGATACCAGAAGCGTAGTCTTCGATAGGACTAGCTATCCCTCTCTTATTCCGGCTTTCTGCAGTTCAGTCCACATATGATACCCCTTTTCCATTTGATATCAATGCATACATATGTAGTGTAGCTCCTTGCTTGCGAGTACTTTGGATGAGTACTCACGGTTGCTTTTCTCCCCCTTTTTCCCCCTTTCTATACCCGATTGCTGCGACCAGACGATGGAGTCCAGGAGCCAGACGCCACTGTCGATGTCGACTACTACTACTCGGGAGGTGCCTACTACTACGTGCAGCCCGCTGACGACGACCAGGAGTAGTTTAGGAGGATCCCAGGCAGGAGGCCTGCGCCTCTTTCGATCTGTATCCCAGTTTGTGCTAGCCTTCTTAAGGCAAACTTGTTTACTTATGTCTGTACTCAGATATTGTTGC